>NC_059284.1:4362489-4364989 GCF_017591435.1 Portunus trituberculatus
TAGTAGTAGTAGTGGTGGTGGTGGTGGTCGTGGTGGTGGCAGGATTTTAGCATACTTAACCATTTCAGTACTTACTAATTTTGTGATTTTATACAGCTTTAGACACACTTATGGGGGATTAAGGAGGCTGTGGCGTAGTGGATAAGGTGGTGAGCGTGGGATCGGGCAGACGTCTGTGCATAGGTTCGAATCCCCACCAAGTACGGCCTTGAAACTTTGCCATTTGTCGAGTGGTTTAAAGTTACCTACACGTCACCATGATACCCAACTTCTAGGTAGTTACCCCAAAGATGCGCTTGGGTGGTGATATGGGTCCTAATATGCCCACCACTAAAAATAAAATGACCAAATACACTAATAGGTGGAGGCTTAACAGCGCTTCCTACGTACTCCTACATGTCTACAGGCGCTATAGGCCTTAACGTAACAAAATAAAAAATGTTGAATTCTTGCCATTAATCTTCAAACCTCCACAGAGGTACACAGATCCCAAGGTAAGAAATGTGTTCCAGTATTGTAGGGGGTTAAGGTAGGGTGATGACAGAGTAAGGCTGAATATTGACAGGGTGACAGGGTGAAGAGACAAAAGGGAAGACTGTAGCAGGGTGAAGACAGTGATAGCAGGGGTAGGGAGGAAGAGGAAAGTGGCAGGGTGGCAGAGGGAGAGAGAGAGAGAGAGAGAGAGAGAGAGAGAGAGAGAGAGAGAGAGAGAGAGAGAGAGAGAGAGAGAGAGAGAGAGAGAGAGAGAGAGAGGAATGCAATAAACAACAATATTTCCTTCAACTCAATATTTTTTCCTTGTTTCCAAGAATGCATCAGGACAGGAGAGGGGGGAGGGAGGGAGGGAGAGGGGAGGAGGGGAAAGAGGGAGAGAGGGAAATATTCATCAGTGGGAAATTACTAGGCAGGGAAATGGTTCCTTGTCACGCTGCAATGACTGACGGGGAAATAAATCGCTGTAACGCACGTGGGGAAGGAAAAAAAGAAGAAAACAGAGGGAAAAAATATAAATGAAGAAACAGAAGAACATGAAGAACAAGAACAAGAAAAAAGAATAGGAGGAGGAGGAGGAGGAGGAGGAGGAGGGGGAAATAAATCGCTCTAACGCAGGTGGAAACGAAAAAAAGAAAGTAAAAAGGTGAAAATGGTGAAAAAGAAAAAGAACAACAATATGAATAAGAAGAACAAGAAGAAGAGGAGGAGGAGGAGGAGGAGGAGGAGGAGGAGGAGGGGAAATAAATCGCTCTAATGCACATGTGAAAGAAAAATATCAAGAACAGAAAAAAATATAGAGGATATGAAAATGGAGGAGGAGGAGGAGGAGGAGGAGGAGGAGGAGGAGGAGGAGGAGGAGTAAGCATGCACATCTTCACCTCTAAGTCAATATACCATGACTCGTCGATCCCTTCCTCTTCACCACACTCTGATACGTGACAGATAAGACAAAACTCCCTCCTTTTAGCTTTCCTTATCTTCTTATCTACTTCTTCTCATATCTCAGCTTTCTTTCTTTCAATATTCACTAAGTTTTTTTTTTATCTATCTTTTTATCTTATTATGGCTCATATTTTTTGCTCCTATCTAGGTTTTTATTAATATTCTTCTTTCTGTTATTCTCTCATCATCACATTTTTTTTCTTTCATTCACATATCAGTAATTTTTTTTTGTATATCTTTTTCTTGTCTTGTTATTGCCCATGTTTTTTTTGTTTTTTTTGCGTTTATCAAGTTTTTTATTAATATTTATCTTCTAATTGTCATTCACACATCATCAAATTTCCCTCTTATTCACCAATCAACAGTTTTTTTCTCTCATCTCATCACTCATAAATTTTTTTTTTTCTAATTCTATCAAGCTTTTAAGTAACATTCATCTTCATACTTTCATTCCCACATCATCAAATTTTCCTCTTATTCACCAATCTCGTTTGCTTAAATATATCTTTCTCTTATCTTAATACTCCTATAATTCTTACTTCCATCAACATTTTTAACTAATTTTTTCCTTACAGTCCGTCTCCCAGCACAGTTTCTCTCCTTCACCTGACAGTCAGCCTCTTCATTACTGGGACGCATTTTTACCTTGAGTTTAGGTGTGGTTATATAGACGATTTTAATTGCATTGGAGTGAGAGAGGGGAAGACTGAGAGAGTAAGGGTGAGAGGGGATATCTTGCTTCAGCTTATAGAGAGAGGGGTACTAAAACTCTCACTCTCTCTCTCTCTCTCTCTTTTCCTCAAGTGCCCGAGCGTCTGACGTGTCCTTCCGGGAAAGTCTCTCTCTCTCTCTCTCTCTCTCTCTCTCTCTCTCTCTCTCTCTCTCTCTCTCATTTGTTTTTTCAATATAAATTCCTAGTTTCTGACTGTTCCTTTATTTTTTTCTCATATTTATAAAGAAAGGAGGGAGAGAAGGAGGAAGGGAGGAACAAGGCCATCTCTCTCTCTCTCTCTCTCTCTCTCTCTCTCTCTCTCTCTCTCTTAAACTCAGCCTTTCACCCTTT
>NC_059284.1:4367489-4369989 GCF_017591435.1 Portunus trituberculatus
GGAGGAGGAGGAGGAGGAGGAGGAGGAGGAGGAGGAGGAGGAGGAGGAGGAGGAGGATGCAACATGTCCCAAGAAAAACAAACAAAACAAAAACACAAGGAGAGGAAAAAGAAAAAAAAAAAAGATTTCACAGAAGCCAAATTCGACGAAGAAGAAGAAGAGGAAGACGAGAGAGAGAGAGAGAGAGAGAGAGAGAGAGAGAGAGAGAGAGAGAGAGAGAGAGAGAGAGAGAGAGAGAGAGAGAGCTTATTTACAGAGGGAGCGTGGCAGGATAACCCAAACATCTGGTCAATTTTCACCAAAACTCAATCTAAAACAGAACTCGGAAATGAAAAAAAATGAAGAAGGAAGGAGGAGGAGGAGGAGGAGGAGGAGGAGGAGGAGGAGGAGGAGGAGGAGGAGGAGGAAGTACAAGTAGAAGTAGAAGAGTAGAAGAAGAAGAAGAAGAAGAAGAAGAAGAAGAAGAAGAAGAAGAAGAAGAAGAAGGGTAGGTGGGGAGAAGCTTTCATCATCACTATCCCCAACCACCAACACCACCACCACCACTCATCATCATCACCATCCAATCAACTACTTACTCATCACCACATAATTAACTTCCCATCATCACCATCACCACACACACACACACACACACACACACACACACACACACACACACACACACACACCAAGTCATCACCATTAGAAGAGTTTTCATCACCACATTAATAACACAAGGAATTCTTATTTTTGTCACCACCACCACCACCACCACCACCACCACCACCATCATCATCTATGCATTTCCACTTTCTTCATCACTACTTTTCCTTCTTCCTCCTCCTCCTCCTCTTCTGCCTTGACACGTGCCCTGCTTTCCTTAGAACCCCCTCTCCCCCTTCCTCCTCCTCCTCCTCCTCCACCCTGTCTCTTCTCCTTTTCCTTCTTCTTCTTTTCCTCCTCCTCCTCCTCCTCATCTTCTTTCGCCACTATTAATATCTTGAAGTAGAGAAAGAGAGAGATCTGACGCCACGAGAGAGAGAGAGAGAGAGAGAGAGAGAGAGAGAGAGAGAGAGAGATACACACACTCTTTATCAAGCCCTACATTCTCTCTCTCTCTCTCTGGACACCGTGTTAATTGTATTTCGTGTACAGAAGATCCAGGGTACAAAGCATTTAACTCCTTCTAAACACCCCTTGACACGATACAACCCCCCTCACCCCCTCTATACACCTCTTGACACGACACACCCCTCTCACCCTCTCTATACACCTCTTGACACGACACCCCCCCCTCACCCCCTCTATACACCCCTTGACACGACACACCCTCACCACCTCTATACACCCCTTGACACGATCACCCCTCACCCCTTCTAAACGATACACCTTCCCCTCTCTCTCACCTTGACACGATACACCCCCTCATCCCCCATGAACCAGTGAACCAGCCAAGGGAGATGAAATTGCCTACCTCTCCACGAACCATGCTTGTCCCCCCCCTCTCTCTCTCTCTCTCTCTCTCTCTCTCTCTCTCTCTCTCTCTCTCTGGTTTAGTGCAGTTTGTGTTATTTTTCACGTTTTCTATGATTTTTTTTCACGTTTTCTTTCTCTTATTTTTTGCTTGTTTTTGTTTTGGTTGTCTTGTTTCTTTTTTTATTATTATTTTGGTGTTTTTCTTTGTCTTTCTCTTTCTCTTCCTGTCTCTCTCTCTTTCTCTCTCTTGATCGTCTTCATTTTCTTCATCTCTTCATTTCTATCTTCTTTCCTTCCTTTCTCTTTTTATTCTAATTATCTCTATTTTCTCTCATCACTCCTTTCTTTTTTTCCATCTTCCTTTATTTCCTCCATCTCCTTCTTCCTTTCTTCCTTATCATCTCTTTCTCTCCTTGTCAATCCTTCCTTCCTTCCATTCCTTCATTATCATCTCTTCCTTTCTCTTTCCTTTCCTTCCTTATTTATTGCACACATGAATTTAGATGATAATGCTCTCTCTCTCTCTCTCTCTCTCTCTCTCTCTCTCTCTCTCTCTCTCTCTCTCTCTCTCTAGAACACACTCACCCTCTCGTAATTCGCCTCGTCTCTCTCACTCTCTTACTCACTTCATGTTTTTCTTCCTTCTCTCACCCCTCTCTCTCTCTCTCTCCCTCTCTCCAGCGTGCCTACCTGAGAGCGCGGCTGATAAGAGCTGATAACGCCTCCACAGACCAAGAAGTTAAGAGATAGTGAGTCAATGTGCTTATTTGTTTATCAGAGAGAGAGAGAGAGAGAGAGAGAGAGAGAGAGAGAGAGAGAGAGAGAGAGAGAGAGAGAGAGAGAGAGGTGAATTACTTAACGGTGTAACAAAAAGACGCAGACGTAAACAAAACATCAACAATCTCTCTCTCTCTCTCTCTCTCTCTCTCTCTCTCTCTCTCTCTCCCTGTCCACAAATTCGACGGAGCAAATAACGAACGAGGGGAAGAAAGAGAGAGAGATAAAAAGAGAGAAGAGAGAACCTTTTGTAAGAAGAGTAGAG
>NC_059284.1:4374989-4377489 GCF_017591435.1 Portunus trituberculatus
TCGTGCTTATCACCTGATCTTAAGGATATACTCTCTCTCTCTCTCTCTCTCTCTCTCTCTCTCTCTCTCTCTCTCTCTCACATACCACCATAAGAGCCAGCGCACAAGCAGTGTTTACGAGAGGCAATGAAAAATATTAAGAATTCTGTAACAGTCTTAAGTCAAGGTTGTGGAATGGTGGACCTGGAAACACTGACTAACTGCCTGACTAATGACTGACTGACTGACTGACTGACTAATGACTGACTGACTGACTGACTGACTGACTGACTGACTGACTGACTGAGCTAATGACTGAGACTTTACTGAGAGAATAGTTATTTGACTGGCAAACATAACTACTGACTGTCTGACTGTAGAAATGACTGATTCACTGACTCACTGACTGACTGACTGACTAATTGAACTGAGGAATGGCTGAAAGACTTGTTACTTGACTGACTTATTGAATTAACTGACTAACTGGTAAAATGATAAGATAAGTACACTCACAAATGAACTGGGAATCACTGAAAGACTCGTTACCTGACTGACTGACTGACTGGCTAAACTGACTAGCAAAATGAACTGACTGACTGACTGACTGAGAGAAATGACTGACAAATAAACTGGGGAATGACTAAAAAAAACCCATTAACTGACTGCCTGAACTGAGCTAAACTGAACTAACTGGCTTACAAACAGTCTGAACAATCACATCAATACACCAACGTGACACTCAGAAGTAATACGTGACAGTTTAGAATATACGTGACTTCTTACACACCTAACTACCTAACTGGCTAATTAACTCACTAAGGTAACTGCTCGCCTGATTATGACTTGAGATTGTTCGTTTTGTATTGCTTTCTTTCTTTCTTTCATTATTTTTTTCTTGTTTCTTTGTCTTGTGGTGCGCTGGCTTCAATTTATAAGTTCTGGAGGCGTCTGGACACGTTTTCTTCATTAAATTGTACGTTATAATTTCAATGGTGTGTTTATTATTGTCTTTCTCCCCTTATCGTGATCTCTTTTCGCTCCTTTTGTTGGTGGTGGTAATGGTGGTGGTGGTGGTGGTGGTGGTGGTGGTGGTGGTGGTATGAGTAATAGTCGTGGTAATGTTAGAATGAGAGGAAAGAACAACAATATTACTACCACAACAACAAATACTACTACTACTACTACTACCACCACCACCACTACTACTACTACTACTACTATTCAAAATATAAACTTAACGTAGAAAAAATGAACGTGTATACTGATGTTGTTGTTGTTGTTTCATACATAACATTCTAAACCACTCTTGATCTTGCTATCTTCACCACCACGGGGAGGGAGGAGGAGGATGAGGAGGAGGATGAGGAGGAGGAGGACGAAGAGGATAGGGGAGGTGTGGGGGGGGTGAAGTCACGTGATGTAGGGGGTACTGGGTCGGTGGGAGACGTTTATAAAAAGCAAGCAACTCTCATTTCACGATATTTTCACTGAGACATGGAGGACTCAAAGGGCAGCCATCCCATTTCTCCGTCCCATTGACTTCCCTTTACCAGTAACCATCCCAGTCTTTCACGCCCACACGCCCTCAACCCGCCCAACACACCCTTTGCTCTCTTGCGCCTCCCGCTGCACGGATTCTGCCACTTACACGCCTCACTGCACAGACCCCCACCTCGCCCTCGCCCTCTCTCTGCCTGGATTCCTGCGTCTTCCTGCGCTTTTTTTCACCGTTGTAACTCTCTAAGGCTTCACAACATTGGGTTCGCAAGATTTCCAGAGGTACTTACATGGCTGGTCTAATGTCCTTTGTAGCACCAATGGCATCTGCAGTTAGTGTCACTCGTCAAATTAACCCCTTCAGTACCATGGCGCATTTATACAACTTCAGAAACTTATATAGGGATTAAAATAGTGAAAACTCTGGCCATTAATCTTCTGACTTCCATAAATCCATAAATCAATGACGTGATCAATAACCTACAATGTTTGAAATCCAGGAGTCATTTTACAGTAGGCAAACTTATAGTACCTGAGTGTGAATAAGTGGTAGTAGCAGGTGTCAATGTGTGTAAGTGGTAATGACAAGGGTACTATAGTCAGTCTACTCTAAAGTGGCTCTTGGGTCTGATATCTAAATGGTGTCCCAGGGAAGGCGTGGCTGTCAGATCTTGAAACCCGTGAGCTGTCCTTGTAATAAATGCGTCGATCAACAGATAGCAAGTATTCTTCACATCAAATCAATGACGTTATCAATTATCTGCAGTGTTTGAAGTCCACGAGTCATTTTACAGTAGAGACACTATTGGTGGGTTGTGTTGAGTGTGTTCTGTCTCCAAGCTGTGTGTGTGTGTGTGTGTGTGTGTGTGTGTGTGTGTGTGTGTGTGTGTGTGTGTGTGTGTGTGTGTGTGTGTGTGTGTGTGTGTGTGTGTTGCCTGGGAGGTGCTTAGTGCTTCTCACGTTAAGTTTGTCTAGTTTTTATTGTTCTCATTTTGTTTTGTGGTCTGTTGTAGTGGTGGTGGTG
>NC_059284.1:4389989-4409989 GCF_017591435.1 Portunus trituberculatus
AAAACACCTTAAAAAAACTCGTGTAAATTGAAATAAAGCCTTTTGAAATAATGGAGATGAAGCAGAGAGAGAGAGAGAGAGAGAGAGAGAGAGAGAGAGAGAGAGAGAGAGAGAGAGAGAGAGAGAGAGAGAGGCACCCTTTCCCTATAACGGTTGACCACCCCCCCCCAAAAAAAAAGGAAAAGAAAAGAAAAAAAAAAAACACCAGTAGGAAGAATGAGAGAGGAACACTTAGCGTGACTCACACACGGATTCGCATGAAGTTGTATAGCCGAGCGTGTCATTGTTCCGAGGCAGCCGAGGATGTCTCCGCGGTGCCAAGAGGGAAGTTGGCACCCATACACACACACACACACACACACACACACACACACACACACACACACACACACACACACGCAGGTAGCCTTGAAGAATAGTCCATCAAACACAGCCGCTTCAAAAGACACCGTGAGAGGAGAAGGAGATGCTGGTTGTTATCGGGAGAGGGAGAGGCGCAGGGAGAGGGTGAGAGCGCCAGGGAGATAGGGAGAGAGTGAAGAGGCTTGAGAGATAGGGCGAGGGATGTAGCGGGGAGACGAAAAGGGAAGAAGAAGAAAGGAAAGGAAAGGAAAAGGGAAGGAAAAGAGGAGGAAAAGGGAGGAATGAGGGTATGTGTGTGTGTGTGTGTGTGTGTGTGTGTGTGTGTGTGTGTGTGTGTGTGTGTGTGTGTGTGTGTGTGTGTGTGTGTGTGTGCGCAATTCCTACCGCCGGGACGCCCCACCAGCACACATGACACCACCGCCTCGCTTTACCGGGAAGGAAGGAAGTGAAATATGCAAGAGTGTGTGTTGAAAGTGAGCGAAGAAGTGAAGAAGGGAAAAAGTGAAGCTGGGCGCGTGACGTGACTTATTGGACACTTCGTGACGTGACGTGACGTGACGCAGCGCTCTCACGTTACGGGAACTACAGGATCTTCAGGGAAATTTCGTGGTGGTGAGTGTGTGACGAGAAGAATGGGGATTTTTTGAAGTTTTGGTTATTGAGGGAGAAAATGGTGAAGTTTTTAGAAGTTTTTGAAGTTTGGTGATAGTGAATGATGAGAGAATGGTGAAGTGCTTAGAAATTTGGTGATAGTGTTGGGTGAAAGAAAGAATGGTGAAGTTTCTGGAAGTTTATTGATGGTGAGGCAAAGATACTGAAGTTTTTAGAAGTTTCGTGATAGTGATGGTGAGAGAAAGATGATGAAGCTTATAGAAGTTTGGTGATTGTGAGTGGTGAGTGAAAGATAAAATAATGAAGTTTGTAGAAGTTTGGTAGTGGTGAATGGTGAGGGCAAGATGGTGAAGTTTTTAGCAGTTTAGTGATGGTGAGACAAAGATGGTGAAGTTTATAGAAGTTTTGGTGATTGTGAATGGTGAGGGAAAGATAGTGAGGTTATTGGAAGATTGGTGATAGTGGTGAATATTGAGATAAATAGTGGGTTTTCAGGTGATAGTGACGGGAATGAAGCAAGGAATGGTGAACTGCATTTGAATTTTTGTTGATAGTTAAAAATGATAGTTATGGTGATGGTTACTATCAGCTGTAATAGTAGTAATTATCTTATGTTATCTATCTATCTATTCATACTACTTATCTATTTCATTTGTTTATTCATCTACTTTTATGTATAATTGATAGTAGTAGTAGTAGTAGTAGTAGTAGTAGTAGTAGTATTTTCACGATTTTATATTATCTATTTATTTTTTTCTAAGGAAAGACGACAAAGCATTATTACTTATCTAATTCGCTTACTTATCTACTTTTATTATTGATAGTATTAGTAGTAGTATTAATTTCATTTTATCTTATCTTATCAATCTATTTCTTTTTCCGCAGGAGGTGAGACGACAAAAGCATCAAAACCACATGAAAGAGACGCCAAGAAGTTTTAGCTCGTATTCTCAAAACTTCTGCGCTTCATCTCCACTATCTCAAAAGGCTTTATCTAAATTTACACGAGTTTTTTTAAGGTGTTTTTACGATTCTAGAGGCAGAACGACAAGATTTCTACATTATTAACTGGAGAAACACTCTTGAAAACCCCGCTGATCATCTCTGTGGCCTTGGAAAATAGACGTAGTGAGAGAGAATCATGTTCTTAAGGTGATTTTTACAATTCTAGAGGCAGATTGACAAGATTTCTGCATTATTAACTGGAGAAACACTCTTGAAAATCCCGCTGATCATCTCTGTGGCCTTGGAAAATAGACGTAGTGAGAGAGAATCATGTTTTTAAGGTGATTTTTACGATTCTAGAGGCAGATTGACAAGATTTCTACATTATTAACTGGAGAAACACTCTTGAAAACCCCGCTAATCATCTCTGTGGTCTTGGAAAATAGTCGTGGTGAGAGAGCAAAGCCTTTCTGAATGTCGGGCCTTAGTTTAGTGGCCAGAAATTGTGATCTTGAAGTTAAACGTGAGATTCAATAGTTTTCCCGCTCCGCTCACTTCTTCTTTCCACACCACGCACTTAGAGAAGACGGAAAGAAAGTTCTGGGAAAAGTGTTTGTGCGTGTGTGTGTGTGTGTGTGTGTGTGTGTGTGTGTGTGTGTGTGTGTGTGTGTGTGTGACTTTATCTGAACATGGGAACTCCGTCGAGAGAGAGAGAGAGAGAGAGAGAGAGAGAGAGAGAGAGAGAGAGAGAGAGAGAGATTAAATGCCTAAAATATTTGGCAACGTAACAACTAGACCAGAGAGAGAGAGAGAGAGAGAGAGAGAGAGAGAGAGAGAGAGAGAGAGAGAGTACCTACAGGAGGCAGCACAACACACAGGGTCGCATACAGCATTAGGTAAGCAAAGAGAGGCGGCCAGCGTTGGTTTTGAAACGAGAACACAAATGACCTGTCTAAAAATGATAAATGACTCCACTCTGCACTCCACCACCACCACCACCACCACCACCACCTCAGGCACCCTCACACACTCACACACACGCACTGGAACCCACACACACGTACACACTCACCCAAACAAGTGATAATGTCAAAGAGTTCTCTGTAATACGAAGAATCAACGCGGTGGGGAGGATTAGATGACTAGTGACGTAAAAATGTGATAAAACTAATTAAAGGGTATAGAAAAATGGATTTAACGTCAACTACAGCGAATTAACGAAGCGTGTATGCACCAAAACAAACACAAATACGAGGGTACAAGGTTGCTTACAGAAATACTTAATGAAACTGATAGATGAAATAAAACTCAGGTAAGTGTTGGAAATAAAAAAAAAAAAGTATAAATATGAACGAAAAACGAAGCCACAACACGCAGACACCCAAAAGCAAACGCCAGACACGAACTTCGATAGAGAAACTTAATCCCTTCAGTACTGAGACACATTTTTACCTTCAAATTTGTGTACGATTAGACCATTTTATTGACATTAGGAAGGGTCAATGGAGGTCAGAAGCTTAATGGCCACAGTCTTCACTATTTTAATCCCCCACATGAGTTCCTGAAGCTGTATATCACCAACTAGTAAGCAGAGGGAGAAATGGAAGGGGTTACCAACATGACGGAGGGTAAAGAAAATGTAATGTGAACGAGATGACGAAAACGAAGCCACGGTGAGCGCTCGAACCTTCAAAAACAAAGCAGACACATAGGAGACACGGAAATACTTGTGGCAATGAAGTGGGGATCAGGAAACAAGATAACACGAACGAAAACGAAGGAAAATGAAGGCATGTCACCCGCTACGCACCAGATCACGTCAGGGAAAGAAAGAAGTGACAGCCAAACCACGCAGACATGATGAAAGGTACAATATGACATGAGTTGAGGTAGAAAAGGTAGAAAATGAGATAATATGAAAGAAAATGAAGGCATGTCACCCGCTAAGCACCAGATCATGTCAGAGAAAGAAAGAAGTGACAGCCAAACCACGCAGACATGATGATAGGAACAATATGAGATGAGTGAAGGTAGAAAAAGGGTAGAAAATAAGATAAAATGAAAGAAAAAGAAGAGTAGGATGATGCTGAACCGCTAAACACACAGCAAACTGGAGATATAACAGCAAAAACTCACTCTCTACCGCCTCCCCCAATACACACACACACACACACACACACACACACACACACACACACACACACACACACACACATATCATCTCAAGACACGACCACCTTGTACAACGGCCAAATGGAAAAGGTATGAATTATCTCGTTTATTCTCTCTAAAATCGAACGCATGAACGCACACACACTCTACCTAAATATTATGAAGGGAAGAAAGATAACTCAACAAAGAAGGAGAATTAGGAAGGGATCATGATAATAAAGATAAGAACAAAAGGATACGAGAAAAAAGGATTATTTAGGAAGATTATTAATTTTCTCGTTGATTCTTTGTAAAAATGAAGGAAAAATGGTCTCTGATATATTAGTGAGAGAGAATCGTAGCTCATGTGAAGAGATAAAAGAAGAAAATACCACGGCAAAACTAATACTGCTAATGATAACACGATAAAGATAACGATGATGATAATAATAAACACACACACACACACACACACACGATCAAATATCAAGTTTTATTGCACGGCGAGTTTAAAAAAAGATTAAATCAGAAAAAAGTAGAAAAAAACAAGATGAACGTTTGCTAAAGATGAACAACACACACACACACACACACACACACACACACACACACACACACACACACACACGGGGAAGAGTTGAAGACTTTACACTGACTTTAAACTTTATGCCAACAAAGTAATTCCGTTCAAAAAATCGTGAGGTCTAAAGATTTCTTTCTCTCTACTCAAATAAACACCAATTTACACCAGATATTCGCAATGAGTAGCGTGATTTTTGTGTGATCCAGGTGAAAAATGACAGGTGAGATACAGAGAGAGGAGAGAGAGAGAGAAAGAGAAGTAGAAGAAATGCATCTCTCTCTCTCTCTCGGTAAAAAAGAATGAGGTGGTTTAGAGAAGGAATGAGAAAGGTTGCAGTCCATGTTGCTGGTAATTATCTCTCTCATTTCTCATTTTCTCCACCGTTATTAGATTTAACTTTTTTTTTTCTTATCTCTCTCTCTCTCTCTCTCTCTCTCTCTCTCTCTCTCTCTCTCTGGGGAAATTGCTCAGTTCTTTCTTTTTGTCGTGAAGAAAAAAAGTAAGAGGAATTGTATGGGGAGAAACACACACACACACACACACACACACACACACACACACACACACACACACACGCAGTTTACATACCTTGACATCCAGTGACTCGTGGTGGTGATGGTGGTGATGGTGGTGGTGACTGGTGATAGCTGTTATCTGGCGTGCTTGTGTCTGTCTGTTTGTATGTATGTCAACTTCGCCTTGCTGCAGTAGTAGTAGTAGTAGTAGTAGTAGTAGTAGTAGTAGTAGTAGTAGTAGTAGTAGTAGTAGTATCACACCACCTTACAAATCCAGTCTCGTTTCATCCATCCTTGAGAAATTATATATAAAAAAAACAAAAATAATAAATAAATAGATAAAAATAAACACTCTTATATCTCTTCCCCCTTGCTACGTATCCTTCACTCTTCCTGCGCCTCACCACAGCACATAGGATCAGTCAGGCCGAGGGAGGGAGGGAGGAAAGGATCAAAGTCACGGGGCTTCACGAATCACAGTATTCGAGATAGGGGGGGTGCCACAGGGATCACCGCCACAGAACACGCGCGTACATCCACCTCCAGGGTCGGGGCACAACTGAGGCTGCGGCGTTTTGGTTGGCTCAGCGCTGCCCTGCCCTGTCTCGACCAATCACAGCGCGTCCTTCGTCCCAGGAAAAGCGCGGGTAAATTTTAGATGCATTTCTCTCTCCCATCTTGGTTTTTCTTCGCATTTCTCTCACTTTTTCGCATTCTCCATCTATCTCGTGAGTTTTAATGGCGAGATTGATCAGTTGGGTTATTTGTAAAGCCATGATCAGACCGGGATGTGCTCGCTGATAAGAGGTTTTGAAGTTATTGGGAAGGGATGCAGGCAGGAAGTGTTCTGATAGATGTGATGTGCGTGTGTGTGTGCGTGTGTGAGTGTCTTTTCAGAGTTGTGGAGTTTGTAGAGTAACGGCTGTGGTGGTGGTGGTGGTGGTGGTGGTGATGTGGAATTAAATAACTTCGAGATCTTAAAGCGTGTTTATGTGTTTTTCTTTTTCTTTCTTTTCCTTTCTTTTCTTTTCTTTTCATCACACTCATCATCATCATCAGGTTTCTCCTTACTCTGTTTTCATGCTGATAATCCTCGTTTTTTTTTCTTTCTCTTATTTATTGTTAATGTTGCTCTACCAATTCATCCTAACACTTTTCAACCTCTAAAATAATGATAATCTTTTTATTTTCTTTTCTCTAATCTCTTCAGTACCAGGATGCATTTTCATATTCATTCTGGTTACTATTTTGGCGATTTCATACAGCTTCAGAAATACATGTAGGGATTAGAATAGTAAAGACACTGGCCATTAATCTCTTGACCTTCCTGATGCAAATAAAATCGTCAAATCACACCCAAAACATCAAGGTGAAAATGGTAGAATAGTCTGGCCATTAATCTTTTGACCTCCATAGACCTTTCTTAAAGCAAATCAAATCGCCAAACCTCACCACCTAAAAATGAAGGCAAAAATGCGTCTCAGTACTGAATTGATTAGAGAAAAAGTTAAATAAAAAGATTACCATTATTTTAGAGGTTGAAAAGTGTTATGATTTTGAAAAGAAGGATGAATTGGTAGAGTAACATTAACAATAAAAAAAAGAGAAAGAAAAAAAACGAGGATTATCAGCAAGAAAGAGTAAGGAGAAAGCTGATGATGATGATGAGTGTGATGATGAAAAGAAAAGAAAAAAAGAAAAAGAAAAGAAAAACCACATAACCAACGCTTGTATATTAATTCTTTCTCCTGTGCATCTCCTCGGCCACCGCTGCACCTCCGGCTGTTTCTCTCACTTATCGAAAATAGTCACCAATTTATAACTCGCAGCAAAACACTCTTAATCTGTTCCGGCGCGGCGGCATATTTACAGATCGGCTTCATAACTTTCCCTTTACATCTTGACACACACCTCCGCACCTGAATCTGCCTCTCGTGCTCCTGGGAAACACTAGAGCACTGCCAACACTAGACTAGACACACTCCCACCCGCTCATCTCTTCCGGCGCAAAACGACGTACAGTATTTTCAGATCACCTTCCTAGTTCCTTCGACTCTGCTACATATTCGGCACTGCGACATATTCGGTACTGCGACATTCAGAACTTTCTCTTACTTGTGGTGAAAAAAGAGCCGAATTTACCTTAGCGCCGAGACATTCCCGCTAACTTCTTCCAGCGCAAAAACAAACAACACATTTTTAGGTCACCTTCCTTCGACACTGTTACATATTCGGCACCTTCTCTTGCTTGTTGGGGAAAAAGAGCCGAATTTACCTTAGCGCCGAGACACACTCCCGCTAACTTCTTCCCGCGTAAAAACAAACAACACATTTTCAGATCACCTTCCTTCGACATTGTTACATATTCGGCACCTTCTCTTACTTGTTACGAAAAGAGAGCCGAATTTACCTTAGCTCCGAGACACGCTGCCACTAACTTCTTCTTCCAGCTCAAAACACCTTATTTTCAAATGACTTTCCTTCGACATCTTTGCATCTCCACCAGTTTCTAATCACAGGAAAAAGAAACCGGAATTAATGTACCTCACTGCCACCTAGACACACTCCCCCTGACCCAACCTAACCTAACCTAACCCAACCCAACCCAACCTAACCTAACCTAACCTCGACTTAACTTCTTTTAAGAGAGAGGTGTCAAGACATTTTCCCAGGCTTATGACCAATTCTTTCGTATCTTCTATGGAGACTACAATTCAAGTGGGCATTTTTTTTCTAATATATATATTTTTCCCCTAGACACTCCTCCCTTACATAAAAAAAAGAAGAAAAAAGAAAATGCACATCCACGTGGACACATTTTCCCTCATGCACCTCTTTCGGCACTGCTACACATTCGGCACTTTCTCTTACTCACGGGAATAGAGAACCGAACCGAATTTACTTGACCTCACCATCTACACACACTCCTCTCACCCTCTCACCTCTTCCGGCGCCACACAAACCACATCTTCAATTCCAAACTTACTACCTCCACATGTCAATTTGTCTCAAAAGTCGCTGCAGGTACTCACATTTGCTCCGTACTGACTTAACACCTTCGCGCCTCGCCCCACCTGTCTCCGCGGCGCCCACCTGCGGGTAATTAGCTTATTAAGAAGTTGGTTTGGTTTCCGGCTGCTTACCTTGCGGCGGGGGAAGAATTTGCAGGTACGGTGTGGCTTGATGGATGAGATGTGTTTAGTTTTTCATGTGTGTTCTTGGTATTTAGTAGGTTAGTGAGTGAGTGAGTGAGTGAGTGAGTGAGTTAGTTGGTTAGATAAGTAGATAGCTTGGTAAATAGGTAGGTAGGCAGGTAAATAAATAAATAGATAGATAGATAGATAGATAGAGAGAGAGAGAGAGAGAGAGAGAGAGAGAGAGAGAGAGAGAGAGAGAGAGAGAGAGAGAGAGATAGATAGAGAGACAGACAGACAGACAGACAGACAGACAGATAGATAAATAGATAGATAGATAGATAGATAGATAGATAGATACAGACAGACAGACAGACAGACAGACAGACAGACAGATAGATAGATAGATAGATAGATAGATAGATAGATAGATAGATAGATAGATAGATAGATAGATAGATAGATAGACAGATAGACAAATAGATTACCTAACCTTTACCTTCACCGGAGTGCTAGTCAAATGATATCTACCTATCTACCTCTCCTTTTAACTATCCTGTCTCTTCCTAAACCCCTTCAGTACTGGGGCGCATTCCTACCTGAATTTTGTGTACGACTGGACCATTTTATTGACATTAGGAAAGGTCTATGGAGCTCAAAGGATTAATGGCCACAGTCTTCACTATTCTAATCCCCCACATAAGTTTCTGAAGCTGTATCAAATCGCCAAACAGTAAGCAGAATGAATATGGGAACGCGTCATGGTACTGAAGGGGTTAACTGCCACCTTCACTTTCCTCATTAACCGCTATAACATGACTTTAACACGCTCACTTCTTAATGGGAACTAGGATTATCTATTAGTTTTCCGCGTTCCTTCACTTCCCTCATCTCCTTCACGTGCTATGCCGCCTCCTTCGCGCCAGAAATACCAACCAAGCCGCAACATATCCCATTTTCTTTACAACACAGCCAAGACCCGTATTGTGAAACACTGCTCTCTCACCATCCATTTGAAGATACTCGTGTTTTTTTAAGAGTATTTTCATGGCTCTTGTGATGGATTGGTAAGATTTCTAGTTTATTAAAAAGAGAAACTGTCTTGGAAAATTGTCGTAATGGTAGAATAAAGCGTTTTAAGGGTGTTTTTTTTTATAGTTCTGGTGATAGATGGCAAGATTTCCAGTTTACTAAAAGGAGAAACTGTCTTGAAAATTCTGCTAATTGTCTCTGTGACCTTAGAAAACTGTCGTAGTGAGAGGGGAAGGCGTTTCTGAATACGGACGCTAAACACATCAACAGCTTATCAACGAAGGAATCTAAACATCTCAAGGACTTTCCTCATCCATCATCTCTTTTTACAGTATATTCCAAACTCCATTACTTTTAATTAATTAAGAAAAACAATAAGGCCTGTATTCAGAAACGCTTTGATCTCTTAAGTCTCTCTTTCAAGTGTTTCTCCAGTTAATAATGTAGAAATCTTGTCACTCTGCCTCTAGAACCATAAAAAAACACATTATCTCTCACCATGACTGTTTTCCAAGGCCACAGAGATGACTAGCGGGGTTTTCAAGAATGTTTCACCAGTTAATAATGTAGAAATCTTGTAACTCTGCGGCTAGAACCGTAGAAACACCTTAAAAAACTCGTATTAATTTAGATAAACCCTTTTGAAATAGTGGAGGTGAAGACCAGAAATGTTTGGGAATACGAACCCCATATTTCACGATTTTTTTCCTCTCCCATCATCTTCTCACGCTAGAAATATTCCAAATACCACAAATTTTAATAACCCAGACGCTCTTGATTAATGAGAAACGGAACTGACAAATTTTATTAGTACTTACACACTTTTCATCATTAACATCACGATAATTCTTACTAATAATTCCCAAACGCATCTAACTCCTTTAGTACCAAGATGCGTTTCCATATTCATTCTGCTTACTATTTGGCAACTTTATACAGCTTCAGAAACTCATGTGGGGATTGAAAATAGTGTAGAGTCTGGCTATTAATTTCCTGACCTCCATAGACCCTTCCTAATGTAAATGAATTCGCGTAATCGTACCCAAAACACATGGTAAAAATGCGTCCTAGTACTGAAGGGTTTATTATTTAATGAGAACCGGAATCGAAAGCTTTCCTGCACTACACAAGAATTCTGACTTCCTGCGTGTCTCTTCCTCTATCGGTCAGAGCACACTTAATCTCCAAAGTTAAAAGGCTCTTCTACTAAAAGCCAAGCGCGAGGTGACCAGGTGGGCCGCCGGAACACTCATACCTCACCCGCTGCGCCCGATACTTGAGAAATTGAGCGAGAAATGCCACAAAACCCACGAGCTTCAAGATGCCGAAATAGCGCGGCAGGAAGGCATTAGTAAAGACTCTCCTTCCTGCCACACCGTTCGTAGTCTTATCGATCTCGCCACGGCAGACATCTAGGGAGGGTATCTTGTCTGTGTGTCTGTGTGTGTGTGTGTGTGTGTGTGTGTGTGTGTGTGTGTGTGTGTGTGTGTGTGTGTGTGTCAGTATTCAGTAACGCTTCTCTCTCACCACGACTATTTTCCAAGGCCACAGAGATGACAAGTTTGGTTTCTGTGGGTTTCTCCTGTGAATTGTGTGTGAGAGAGAGAGAGAGAGAGAGAGAGAGAGAGAGAGAGAGAGAGAGAGAGAGAGAGAGAGAGAGAGAGAGAGAGAGAGAGAGAGAGAGAGACTTTCCTACTTGTATATTCACTGTTTTTTAACTGATAAGATTCTTTGATAACCACCACCACCACCACCACCACCACCACCACCACCACCACCAGTCCCTCCTATAGGTGGATACAAGAAGCCACATCGCTAATCCACATCCACATCACACAGTGGACAACATAATGACACGCCCACACATCCACCTCCTCACTTCCATTTATGTCCACCTCCTCCGCCTCCTCCTCCTCCTCCTCCTCCTCCTGGTCTTTCTCCATATCCTCTTGTTTTACCTCCTCGTCATTTCCTTCTTCTTCTTCTTCTTCTTCTTCTTCTTCTTCTTCTTCTTCTTCTTCTTCCACCCACAAACAACTTTAAAAGGATTGTTTGTTCTTCATTTGTATTAATTTGTGTTTGTTTTTCTTCTATGCCTCTTTTTCTTCTTCCTCCTCCTCCTCCTTTCCTTTTGTGTCTCCTCCTCTTATTCCTCCTCTTCTTTTCCTCTTCCTCCTACTTCTCCTCTTCCTCTTATTCCTTTCCTTCTACGTCTACTTCTCCTCCTCCTCCTCCTCCTCCTCTTCCTCCTTCACCACAACGAGATCATAAGGCGCCTGATACAGTTACGATAGAAAAAAAAAACTAAACAATAAAATATAAACAAATAGATAAATAAATAAATAAATAAATAAATAAGGCGCAGCTTCTCCCTTCAAGCAATTCTCGTGAGTCATCATCGATCTCACAGTGTCCCGGTCAAGCAGAGAGATAAGAGATAGAGAGAGAGAGAGAGAGAGAGAGAGAGAGAGAGAGAGAGAGAGAGAGAGAGAGAGAGAGAGAGAGAGAGAGAGAGAGAGAGAGAGAGAGAGAGAGAGAGAGAAGAGATTTGAAGATTGATTTGATGTTTTGTGTGTGTGTGTGTGTGTGTGTGTGTGTGTGTGTGTGTGTGTGTGTGTGTGTGTGTGTGTGTGTGTGTGTGTGTGTGTGTGAAGAAGGAGTCTGAGGAAGGAGGAAGGAAGGAAAGAAGGAAAGAAGGAAGGAAGGAAGGAAGGAAGGAAAAAAGAAGGAAAGTTTAGGAAGGAAGGAAGATAAAATTTGATCATGAAAGAAGGAAGGAAAAAAGGAAAGAAAGAACGAAGGAAGGAAAAGGATAGAAGAAAGCATACAAAAATATACTAACAGATATCCAGACAGAGATAAAGATGGATAGATATATAAAAAAAAGAATAGATAGACAGACACTGACTAATACACAGATAGACAGACAGATAGACAAATAAATACATAAATAAATAGACAGAAAATGAAATACAAGTCCTGATTCCCAAAACAAAACAAATAATAATAATAATAATAATAATAATAATAATAATAATAATAATAATAATAATAATAATAATAATAATGTTTGAGAAGACTTCATCAAGTGAGCTGCAAAAGTAAGATAAGTCAATGCAATCCTTTAAGACGTGACATGTTGACTTACACCACGAGAAAAAAGGGAAAGAAAAAAGAAAAAGAAAAAAAGGAAAAAAGAAGAAAAAATGAACGCTTACTTGCTGTTTCCTCCTTTCATGACAAAAAGAATTAAAGAAAAAAGGAGAGAAAATAAATGAAAAAAGATGGAGGAGGAAGAAAAACAAGGTAAAAAAATAATAAATGAATGGTAGGATGAGAAAAGGAAAGGAAAAGAAAGAAGGAAATGAAACAAATGATTTATACCACCACCACCACCACCACCACCATTAGTACTACTATTACAACAACTATTACTAGTAAAACTACTACTAATACCACTACCTCTATCACTACTACAGCTACTACCCCTACCCCTACCACCACCACTACTACTACTACTACTACTACTACTACTACTACTACTACTACTACCACTACTACTGCCATGCTACCACTACCACTACCACCACTACTTCTACTCCTACCACTACTACTATCACAACCACTACCATTACCACTACTTCTACTACTACTACTACTACTACTACCACCACCCTCACCACCACCACCACCACCACTACTACTACTACTACTACTATTACTACTACTATAGATAGGGAAATGGTAACAAAACGGTCAGAGAGAGAGAGAGAGAGAGAGAGAGAGAGAGAGAGAGAGAGAGAGAGAAAGTGAGAGTCGCGAGGCCAGGTAACCATTATCTTACCTGTTTGTTTGTTTGTTTGTTTGATTAAGAGTTTACTTATTAAGGAATCCTCCAATTATTCTTTTTATGGAGCGACACGTCAATCTCTCTCTCTCTCTCTCTCTCTCTCTCTCTCTCTCTCTCTCTCTCTTTTAATCCATTTCTATTTTTTTCCCATCTTTTCTCTAGTAGTAGTAGTAGTAGTAGTAGTAGTAGTAGTAGTAGTAGTAGTAGTAGTAGTAGTAGTAGTAGTAGATTGTTTTGTGTTGTACTTCTTTCTCTTTTTCTTTCCATCATTTTTTTGCCTAATAATCTTTCTTAATTTTCTCTTCTTTTATTTTTTCCACAGCCATCACCACCACCACCACCACCACCACCACCACCACCACCACCACCATCACCATCACCATCACCACCACCACCATCACCACCACCACCATCATCACCACCACCACCACCACCACCATCACCATCACCATCACTATCACTGCTGTCTACATCACTATCTCAACATCCTTATCTGATGGCCACTTAGATAGAAGTAACACCTGCGGCGCTAGAGTCCCATTACACACACACACACACACACACACACACACACACACCACCACCACCACCACCACCACCACCACCACCACCACCACCAAACTAAATAAATAAAGAAAAGAAAAAGAAAAGAAAATTAATCGTGTAAAAAAAAATAGATGAACAAAAACAAATAAATAAGCCAAACTACCAATTAACTACCAACAACCACCATTTATAAACACCACAAAACACCCCATTAAACAATACAACAACTACAACTACCACTCACCACCACCACCACCACCACTACCACCACGAACCTAGGGCCACCAAACAGCCTGGGACACTTACCCTGTAGAACCTCAAAGAAGAAAGGCGAGTGAAATGATGATGATGATGATGATGATGGGTGGGGAGGAGAAAGGGGAGGTGCAGAGAGAGGGTTGAGGAGAGGGAGGAGCGTGGGGAGAGGTGGGGAGGAGCTGGGGAGGATGGGGATGGCAGGGGTGTATTGGGGAGGGTTGGGGGGAGAGAGGGGTTAGCCGCCATTTTCAAGGAACATGCGAGAGACGAAACGAGTTATCACCACCTAATTTGGAGCTCGGCCACCTGTCGCCCCAAGAAGCGACCGCCCACCACCACCACCACCACCACCACCGCCAGTCAGCCAGTCAGCCAGTCAGCCAAGCGCAGGTGACCCAGGTTGCACGAGGAGGGGTGACCAGTGTACCACCATCATCACCATCATCATCATCATCATCATCATCATCACTACCAGCAACGACAATAACAGCAACAATAACAATAACAAATACTACATCATTACTTATAACAACTATCACTACTACTACTACTACTACTACTACTACTACTACTACTACTACTACTACTACTACTACTACTATTACTGCTACTACTATTACTACTACTACAACTACTGCTGCTACTACTACTACTACTACTACTACTACTACTACTACTACTACTACTACTAATAATAATAATAAAGGAGAAAAATGTGTGTGTGTGTGTGTGTGTGTGTGTGTGTGTGTGTGTGTGTGTGTGTGTGTGTGTGTGTCATGACGCCAGAATAATCTTCAGTAAATGCAGGAACTATCTAAGTAATGCAATTAAGTAATCAGGAACACTGTGACCTTATACATTCACACACACACACACACACAGGGACAAGGACGCCGCTGTCAGAAGTAAGAGGAGGAGGAGGAGGAGGAGGAGGAGGAGGAGGAGGAGGAGGAGGAGGAGGAGGAGGAGGAGGAGGAAAATAACCAAAAGAGAGGAGGAATAATAAATTTGTGACACTATCTATTTTTGGGTTTTTCCTCCTTCGTGTGTGTGTGTGTGTGTGTGTGTGTGTGTGTGTGTGTGTGTGTGTGTGTGTGTGTTTCATATTACATTTCCCATAATTTAAGTAACGTTGATCAAGGGAACCCCCAAAAAATAATAATAATGCAAAGAGGAGGAGGAGGAGGAGGAGGAGGAGGAGGAGGAGGAGGAGGAGGAGGAGGGAAGAAGGGAAGGGCTTATCCAGCAGTTTATTCTAAGCAAACTGTGATGTGGTGATGAGAGGAAGAGGAAGGGATGGGGAAGGAGAAATGGGGAGGAGAGAGGAGATGGGGAAGAGAGAAGGGAGATGGGAGAAGAGGAGGAAGGGGAGACGGAGGGGAGAGAGGGAAGGGGGAAGGCATGACTCTGTGGCGGAAGTGTGTGTATGTATGTATGTATGTATGGGGAAGGTGTGGGAGGTGCTAAGAGGGAAGGAAAAAAATAGGTAAGAAAAATGAAAAAAATAAAAACATTATTGTAAATTTTATTATTTTTAAGCAAACTTTTATTTTATTGAAGGTTGAAAATGTGCTCTCGTAAGGTTAGGTTAGGTTAGGTTAGGTTGAGTTTGGGTTTGGTTAGGTTAAGTTAGGTTAGGTTGCGTTTGGGTTAGGTTAGGTTAAGTTAGGTTAGGCTGGGTTGGGTTAGGTTACGTGAGGTTGGATTAAGTTAGGTTAGGCTAGGTTAGGTTAAGTTAGGCTGGGTTAAGTTAGGTTAGGATGGGTCAGGTTAGGTAAGGTTAGGTTGGGTTAGGTGAAGTTAGGTTAGGTTAGCAAATAATAGGATACTTAATATGCATGCAGAGCTGTTACTAACCCACACACACACACACACACACACACACACACACACACACACACACACACACACACACACACACACACACACACACACACACACACACACACACACACACACACACACACACGCCGCATACACCCTCAGGAGGAAGGCGTCCTTGGACCTCAGGTGTTGAAAGGCGTGTTTACCTCCCCTCTTAGTGTTCCAGGGGCGTGGGTGGCGAGGAGGAGGAGGAGGAGGAGGAGGAGGAGGAGGAGGAGGAGGAGGAGGAGGAGGAACATGACTATTAACGCACCGGAAAAAGAGGAAGAAGAGGAGAAAGTGAAGAGGAGGAAATAAAGACGAAGAAAGAGAAGAACAAGAACAAGAGGAACAAGAACAAGGAAGAGGAGGAAGAGAACGAAGAAGAGAGAAAAGGTAAAGAAAATAACACACGTACGAACACACACACACACACACACACACACACACACACACACACACACACACACACACACACACACACACAGCACCGTGGGAAACTACGTATTTACTTATGCTCTTCAAAACACGCCCGTAAACCAGAGAGAGAGAGAGAGAGAGAGAGAGAGAGAGAGAGAGAGAGAGAGAGAGAGAGAGAGAGAGAGAGAGAAAGGGAAAGGGAGAGATAGAGAGGGCCACTGTTTGCCTGGAAGAGACAGGATGGACAGGAGGAGGAGGAGGAGGAGGAGGAGGAGGAGGAGGAGGAGGAGGAGGAGGAGGAGGAGGAGGAGGAGGAAGGCATTAGTTTTCATTGTCACCGTCTTCTAATTCTTCTAATCCTCTTTGCCTCCTTTTCCCTTCCTCATCTTCCCTCGCTTCCTCTTCCTCCTCCTCATTATCTTCCTTTCTTCCAATTTTTTCCCTTCCATTACCTATCTTTGTCTTCTTTTCCTCCCTCCCTCCCTCCCTTCCTTCCTTTCCTCTCTCCCTTTCTTCTTTCCTCCTTCCCTTCCTTCTTTTTTTCCCTTCCTCCCTTCTTTTCCTCCTTCCTTCCTTCTTTTCCTCCCTCCCTCTCTTCCTCCTTCTATTTTTTTCCTCTCTCCTCCTCTTTCTTATTTCCTTGTATTTTTCCTCTTTTCCTCCTTCCCTCACATTCTTTCCTCCCATCCATTACCTCTCTCTCTCTCTCTCTCTCTCTCTCTCTCTCTCTCTCTCTCTCTCTCTCTCTTCCTTCCAAGTTTCCCCTCTGCCTGTTTCCCTCACCCTTGACCTATATCCTCCTGCTCTCTCTCTCTCTCTCTCTCTCTCTCTCTCTCTCTCTCTCTCTCTCTCTCTCTCTCTCCTTGATCTATGAGAGTGATCTGAGAGAGAGAGAGAGAGAGAGAGAGAGAGAGAGAGAGAGAGAGAGAGAGAGAGAGAGAGAGAGAGAGAGAGAGAGAGAGAGCCTGCACTGATATGAATGCTAAGGTAAGACATTTTAGTAGTAGTAGTAGTAGTAGTAGTAGTAGTAGTAGTAGTAGTAGTAGTAGTAGTAGTAGTAGTGGTGGTGGTGGTGGTGGTGGTAATGGTCGTGGCGTTTGAAGTAAACAAATGACGAGGAACAAAAGGAAGGGAGAGAGAGAGAAAGAGAAGAGAGAGAGGGGAGAAGAGAGAAAGGAAGGGAAAAAAAAGGAAGGGAGGAGGAAAGAAGGGAGGGTGTTTGGTGGTGGTGGTGGTGGTGGTGGTGGTGAGGGGAGCTGTCCACGTGACCCTTATGACGTCACTCACAGTTTCCCCTCATCCCTTCGCGAGTCAGAGGAGAAGAAGAAGAAGAAGAAGAAGAAGAAGAAGAAGAAGAAGAAGAAGAAGAAGAAGAAGGATATTTTTCTGTAAACTTCGAGGAAAAAAACAACACACAGAGTTTTATGTGTGTGTGTGTGTGTGTGTGTGTGTGTGTGTGTGTGTGTGTGTGTGTGTGTTTACGTGTGTACCTTACCACTTTACCTACACAAGACCGTAATTAGCAGACTTACGTAACAAAACACACACACACACACACACACACACACACACACACACACACACACACACACACACACACACACACACATATTATCTTGTGTTGATTCTCACTTCCTCTCTCTGACAGCCCTGGTTTGGCACTCTCTTGCCCCGGTGAAGAAGAAGAAGAAGAAGAAGAAGAAGAAGAAGAAGAAGAAGAAGAAGAAGAAGAAGAGAATATGAAGAGGGAAGATGAAGAAAGGAGGAGTAATGGAAAGATGAAGAAAGAGAGTGAAGAGGAAAAATAATGAAAGTAGTAGAAGAAGAAGAAGAAGAAGAAGAAGAAGAAGAAGAAGAAGAAGAAGAAGAAGAAGAAGAAGAAGAAGAAGAGGAGAATATGAAGAGGGAAGATGAAGAAAGGAGGAGTAATGGAAAGATGAAGAAAGAGAATGAAGAGGAGAAATAATGAAAGTAGAAGAAGAAGAAGAAGAAGAAGAAGAAGAAGAAGAAGAAGAAGAAGAAGACTGACTGATAGATTGACTGACTGTTTAAAGAAGAGAGTTTTAATCTTACTTTTTTATTAACCTTGATATAATTAGCACTGACCACCTCTCTCTCTCTCTCTCTCTCTCTCTCTCTCTCTCTCTCTCTCTCTATGTTCTGAGTTCTTTAGTTTTTATCATATTAGAGAGAGAGAGAGAGAGAGAGAGAGAGAGAGAGAGAGAGAGAGAGAGAGAGAGAGAGAGGTGGTGGTTACTTCCGTTACAACACAAATAATTGGTTCAATATCGTAGTGAAGAAAATACTTGATAAGAAATAAACAAACAAATATAGAAATGAACAAATAATAATAATAATAATAATAATAATAATAATAATAATAATAATAATAATAATAATAATAATAATAAAGAACAAGAACAATAACAGGAAAAAGATGAAAAGAAGAACAGGAACAAGAACAAGAACAAGAAGAAGAACAAGAAGAAAAAGTAGAAGAACAAAAACAAGAAGAAGAAGAAAAGAACAAGGACAAGAAGGAGAAAAAGAAGAACAAGAACAAGAAGAAAGAACAAGAACAAGAAGAAGAAGAAAAGAAGAAGAAGAAGAACAAGAAGAAGAAGAAGAAGAAGAAGAAGAAGAAGAAGAAGAAGAAGAAGAAGAAGAAGAAGAGATGATAGATACAGAAAAGAACAACAGAATGAAGAACTGGAAAGAGAAAAAAAAGAAAAGAAGATGAATAAGAAAGGAGGAGGAGGAGGAGGAGGAGGAGGAAGAAGACACTTTACATAACACAAGCTCTCTCTCTCTCTCTCTCTCTCTCTCTCTCTCTCTCTCTCTCTCTTTCTTCACACTTCTGAGGGCGCGGCCAGTGTAGCGCCACGCCCCTCACAGCCTTTCCTCACCCACACCCACGGACACGCCTACCCCATGCCCCACACCCTCCCAGGCGCCCACACTCACAAAAACCTTGGAATTCCCGCCCATTCAGAGAGAGAGAGAGAGAGAGAGAGAGAGAGAGAGATGAGAAGAGGATGTAGAGATGATGGAGAAAAATAAAACAACAAAAACAACAACAACTACTACAACAACAACAACAACAACTACTACTACTACTACTACTACTACTACTACTACTGCTGCTAATAATAATAATAATAATAATAATAATAATAATAATAATAATAATAATAATAATATTACTAATACTACTACTGCTACTACAACAATAACAATAACAAAAACAACAACAACTACTACTACTACTACTACTACTACTACTACTACTACTACTAAACTAATAATAATAACATTACTACTACTGCTACTACTACTACTACAATAACAACTAATACTACTACTAATACAACAACAACAACTACTACTACTACAACAATAACAACAACAATTCCTGTTACTACTATTACTACTACCACTATTACTATTACTCCTGCTCCTCAACCTCCTCCTCCTCCTCCTCCTACTCCTACTACTACTACTACTACAAATTAATGACACAGAGCTCTTTTCTTGTTGATATATTTAATTTTTCCTCGTGTGATACCAAAGTTAGTTAGTGATGAAGGGAAGCCTGGGAACAAAATGACGATGTGTGTTGACTTTTGGTATCGTGAATTTTCTAGTGCATATTTTCCATTTTCTTTCTTTTCTTCTTTTTATCTATATTTTTGTTTTTGTTTTTCTTTTCTCTTCTTTATTCATGTATT
>NC_059284.1:4419989-4444989 GCF_017591435.1 Portunus trituberculatus
GAGAGAGAGAGAGAGAGAGAGAGAGAGAGAGAGAGAGAGAGAAACATATGTCTTCCAATCATGACCATGTGACAATCCTCTCTCTCTCTCTCTCTCTGGCTCATATTTCACCCCCCCCACAAAAATATTTCTCGTCTTTACATAAAAAATCGAAATCTTCCTTGAAATGTTCCGTTTTCTTTCATCCTGTGAGGAAGTGATAAAAAACGGGTCATACCTACCATCTCTCTCTCTCTCTCTCTCTCTCTCTCTCTCTCTCTCTCTCTCAAAACACTGGCCTGACCTTCAAGAGAGGCAGGGTGAGGCACGAGTTGACCTTACTGAAAGAGAGAGAGAGAGAGAGAGAGAGAGAGAGAGAGAGAGAGAGAGATGAAAAGGACTTGCTGACATACATGGAAAGCGAAAACAACAGCACCCGACATTCTCTCTCTCTCTCTCTCGAAAGAAAAACTGGGCGTGTCTATTACAAAACTTCTTATTCTTATTAACACCATTATTCACCTCTCTCTCTCTCTCTCTCTCTCTCTCTCTCTCTCTCTCCTTGCCATGATTACTCTGTCTATCACCGTGGCAGGCGCAGCTGGGGGTGAGAGAGAGAGAGAGAGAGAGAGAGAGAGAGAGAGAGAGAGAGAGAGAGAGAGAGAGAGAGAGAGAGAGAGAGAGAGAGAGAGAGAGGTTGTACTGTAGGATTGAAACTGGACTAAGTAACATTAAACAAAAGGAGGAGGAGGAGGAGGAGGAGGAGGAGGAGGAGGAGGAGGAGGAGGAGGAGGAGAGACACTTTCCTCCTCCTCCTCCTCCTCCTCTTTTCAAAACAACCAAAAGAAAGATTTCCTAATGGATTCTAAGCCCCTTTAAATTATTGCAATGCTGACCTCAGTAACCCTCTCTCTCTCTCTCTCTCTCTCTCTCTCTCTCTCTCTCTCTCTCTCCTTACTTTATAATGTTTATTTTGTTATTTCCTTGTTTTCTTAGTATATCTTCTTCCTTCTCCTCCTCTTCTTCTTTTCTTCTTCATTTTCTTCTTCTTCCTTTTCCTCCTCCTCCTTCTTCGTGTCCAACCCTCAGGCGCCTCTTTGTCTCTTAGCACCCGCCACACACACACACACACACACACACACACACACACACACACACACACACACACACACACACCTCAACACCTGCATAATATTGCTAACTTCTGCGCATACCTGTGTTTTTCCTCTCCCTCTCTCTCTCTCTCTCTCTCTCTCTCTCTCTCTCTCTCTCTCTCTCTCTCTCAATATGCCAGTCATTTTAAGCATGTCTATGTAATGAGAGAGAGAGAGAGAGAGAGAGAGAGAGAGAGAGAGAGAGAGAGAGAGAGAGAGAGAGAGAGAGAGAGAGAGAGAGAGAGAGAGAGAGAGATTGTTTACCATCCACTAGAGTGGTTCTTACACACATTACAAGTAAAAGACAAGAACCTAAATAAACACCGGTGATGTGATATACAACACACTAAATCAAGAAACACACGTCTTAAATAAAAGAAAAAGAAGCAAATTAACAATATGAACATAAATGCAGCACAGAATGCCAAGTCTACATATATACTTAAAACAAAGACATTTGTTTTAAGTATACATATGTAGCAGCAGCAGCAGCAGCAGCAGCAGTGAGGGCATGCACAGCTCAAGAGTGTGCAGTGTAGTGTGAGCAGTGAGCAGTGAGCCAGTGACACAGAGGCGGTGTTCACTTCTCACACTAAGTTCTGGCCACACTCACATTGTTTTTCTTGACGTGGTGAGGATGTGGTGAGGAAGCCAAGCCGATCGATGGACACCAGCCTTCGTTGGACTTGTACCCGCAAACCTGATTTTCTGTGCACACTCTGAATAAACTTTAAAAACTGTATGGGGATAAATGTAGCGGTATGGACAGCAGCGGTGTGGCCACAGCTGAGGGGTGTGGACACCGGCACACGGTGAAGTGTGCAGGTGATGGACAGGAGCTGCTGGCTGTGTCTCCGCCATCAGGGTCATGTCTTCCAGCAATGCATTCCTTTCTTGCTGTAGTTCTTTGTAGTCTTTCTTAACGCAAGCCAATCATTGCCTTGATCATGTGTCTGTCTTCTTTCAACACTTCATACCTTCCCTCGGCCTCCATAACGGCCCTTTCTTTCCCTGCAGCCTTCGCTAACAGAAGAGACTCAACGTAGTGTTTATTGGCCTCTTCTGCCTTCTGCCATTCTTGCTGGATGGCGTTCACTGCTTCAGTCATCTGGTGGTTCAACTCTGTCGCTTCATCTAACTCTTTCTGCAAGCCTTCCTTCTTTGCCTGCTGCCGGAGGTTGTCCTGCCTCTGGCGGTCATGCAGCTGCCGGAGATCGTGCAGCTCGCGCCGCACGTCCCGGCAGCTCTTCTTGAGGCTGCCGTGGACAGCCTTAAAATCACTGTGGTCAGACTCATGGCACCACACTGCCAAACTTCACGATTACAGGAAATGAAATCCTCTCAGTCACGAACAGCATGAACGTAAAAAAAAAACACCTGGACCGGACAAGATATCACACAGGCTCCTTAAACAAGCGAAAAACGAGCTCGTGAAACCACTGACGATTTTATTCAATAAAACTTTACAAGCAGGGAAAGTCCCCAGGGAGTGGAAGCTAGCAAATGTCACGCCCATTTTCAAGAAAGGAAATAAATCTCTCCCAGCTAATGAGAGACCAATCAGCCTTACTTCAGTAGTGTGGAAGCTGATGGAAACGATAATCAGAGATAAGATTGTCAAATTTTTAGAAGAAAATAAGATCATGAAAGATTGACAACACGGTTTCAGAAATAAGAGATCCTGCTTAACAAACTTACTAGACTTCTTTTATGAAGTTTTTAACTCGTATGACGAGACAAAAGCAGTGGATGTTATTTATCTTGATTTCTAGAAAGCTTTCCACACTGCCCCTCACAACAGACTGATCAGCAAAGTAAAATCTCTCTCTCTCTCTCTCTCTCTCTCTCTCTCTCTCTCTCTCTCTCTCTCTGTTGGCATTTACACGCAACCAAGTAATTAATTTTTGAGAGATATGAGAGATGAGAGAGAGAGAGAGAGAGAGAGAGAGAGAGAGAGAGAGAGAGAGAGAGAGAGAGAGAGAGAGAGAGAGAGAGAGAGAGAGAGAGAGAGATATATATATATATATATATATATATATATATATATATATATATATATATATATATATATATATATATATATATATATATATATATATATGGAAGGTGAGAAAAGATGTGGGAGGTATGTTGAGAAGGGAAAGGTTGAAGAGACATAGAGAAGGAGGAAGGGAGGGAAGGAGGGAAGGGAGGGGAGGAGAGAAGGGAGGGAAGAAGGAATGGAGGAAAGAGGAGAAGGGACAGGAGAGATGAAAGATGGGAGAGAATTTGGGAGTAAATAATAGGAGGAAACTGAAATATGTCCTCCTCCTCCTCCTCCTCCTCCTCCTCCTCCTCCTCTCCTCCTCCTCCTCTCCTCCTCTTCCTCCCACGCCTTATACCCATCGGTCGCAAAATTATCATAACAAAGAAGGGAATAAAAGAGGAAGAAGAGAAGAAAGGAAAAGGAGGAAGAGGAGGAGGAGAAGAAGGAAGAGAAGGAGGAAGAAAGGTGAGACGGAAGGAATTTCATGTTGATATTCTCTCTCTCTCTCTCTCTCTCTCTCTCTCTCTCTCTCTCTCTCTCTCTCTCGTCTGACAGATTAACCATTTCGTACTAAAGCAGGTGTCCGAGGAGAGAGAGAGAGAGAGAGAGAGAGAGAGAGAGAGAGAGAGAGAGAGAGAGAGAGAGAGAGAGAGAGAGAGAGAGAGAGAGAGAGAGAGAGAGAGAGAGAGAGAGAGAGAGAGAGAGAGAGAGAGAGAGAGAGAGACGAGAGAGAGAGAGAGAGAGAGAGAGAGAGAGAGAGAGAGAGAGAGAGAGAGAGAGAGAGAGAGAGAGAGAGAGAGAGAGAGAGAGAGAGAGAGAGAGAGAGAGAGAGAGAGATGCAGTTATCGTGTGTGAGAGAAAGCTGAGAAAGAGAGAGAGAGAGAGAGAGAGAGAGAGAGAGAGAGAGAGAGAGAGAGAGAGAGAGAGAGAGAGAGAGAGAGAGAGAGAGAGAGAGAGAGAGAGAGAGAGAGAGAGAGAGAGAGAGAGAGAGAGAGAGAGAGAGAGAGAGGTGTTTTGTCACGTAAGGTACAGTGTAACATAAGGTACAAACGGTGCACTGATTAATAAGGTGTGTGTGTGTGTGTGTGTGTGTGTGTGTGTGTGTGTGTGTGTGTGTGTGTGTGTGTGTGTGTGTGTGTGTGTGTGTGTGTGTGTGTAGGGCAAGCACTAAGGAAGATGAAGGAAAAGCAAACGAGATCATACTACTACTACTACTACTACTACTACTACTATTACAACAACAACAACAACTACTACTACTACAACTACTACTAACACTAACCTAACCTAATTTAATCATCTATTTCTACTACTACTACTACGACTACTACTACCACCACCACTACCACTACTACCACCACTACCACCACCCCCACCACCACCACCACCACCACTACAGAAACAGGAACAAGATCAGATACCAAACCAAGAAGGAAAGAAAGAAGAAAAGGAAGAAGAGAAGAAGAAGAAAGAGAGAGAGAAAAAGAAAACAACTCGAAAGACGAAGAAGAAAGAATAGGAATAGAAAAAAATAAGCAAAAAAATAAAGAAAAGGGAAATAAATCATAAAAAATAAATAAACAAACAATGACACGAAGAGAAGGAGGAATGAAAGAAAGAAAAACGAGGAAGAGAAAGAGGAGGAGGAGGAGGAGGAGGAGGAGGAGGAGGAGGAGGAGGAGGAGGAGAAAAAACTAGGAGTATTTCTTAACAGGGGGGGGAGGTGCGAAGAGAATAAGAGTAAAAGCAAGAGGAAGAGGAAGAGAAGGAAGAGGAGGAAGGAGAGAAGGAAGAGGAAGAGGAAGAAGAGGAAGAGGAGGAGAGAGAGGAGGAGGTCAACCATAATTTCTTAACGGGGAGGAAGATGAAGAGAATAATAAGGAAAAAAGAAGAAGAAGAAGAGGAGGAGGAGGAGGAGGAGGAGGAGGAGGAGGAAGCGAAAAAGGAAGAAGAGGAAGAAGAAGAGGTCAACACATTTCTTAACGGGGGAAGGTGCAAAGAGAGTAATAAAGTAGAAAGAAGAAGAGGAAGAGGAAGAGGAGGAAGAGGAGGAAGAGGAAGAAGAGGAAGAAGAGAAGGAGGAGGAGGAGAAGTAGCTTTGTGTGTAAGGCGTTAAAAAGATACAAAGAGAATAATAAAATAGAAAGAAGAAGAGGAGGAAGAGGAAGAGGAGGAAGAGGAGGAAGAGGAAAAAGAGGAAGAAGAGGAGGAGGAGGAGGAGGAGGTGAAGTAGCTTTGTGTAAAGGCAGTTAAGTAGAACACAAGTAATTTAAGTAAAGTATGCACCATTGACTTTAATTAAGAGGTGTTCAGGTGACTTAAAAGAACTTAATGGTGTTTTGTAAGGGTCCTTTTTGCACGGCCTACCTTTAAAGGGCTCTCTCTCTCTCTCTCTCTCTCTCTCTCTCTCTCTCTCTCTCTCTACGTCAAAAAAGAAAGAAAGAAAGAAATGGAGAAAAATAAGAAAATAAAGAAAGAAAAACCCGAAGAAAAGCAGAGAGAGAGAGAGAGAGAGAGAGAGAGAGAGAGAGAGAGAGAGAGAGAGAGAGAGAGAGAGGGAGTTGAACCTAAATAGCATCCGTGTAGATCAAAGGGTCGGGGGAAGATAATGCTTGCGTGTCCGCGGCTAATTCGTTCCAGGTGCCTGTTAGAGAGAGAGAGAGAGAGAGAGAGAGAGAGAGAGAGAGAGATGTTACTCTCTCTCTCTCTCTCTCTCTTCAAGGACTCTGCTACTTCTACTACTGTGCTCCATTTCTAGAGGAGGAGGAGGAGGAGGAGGAGGAGGAGGAGGAGGAGGAGGAGGAGGAGGAGGAGGAGGAGGAGGAGGAGGAGGAGGAGTCCTTCATAATGTAAACAAACCATTTTCGCATTATGCCATCTTCCTTCTTCTTCTCCTCCTCCTCCTCCTCCTTCTTCCTCTTCCTTCCTGTGTTTATCATATCCTTCCTCCTTCCTTTTCCATTTATCCATTTAAGTTTTTTTCTGTTCCTTTTTATCATTCACTTCTTTCATCTTTTTCTTTCTTTCCTTCTTTTTTCCTCATTTTTCTTTCTTTTCTCAAATATTTTCACTATTCTAAGTCTTTTTTTTCCTTTCTCTCTCTCTCTCTCTCTCTCTCTCTCTCTCTCTCTCTCTCTCTCTCTCTCTCTTCTTGTTTCTTCTATTTCTCTTTCCTTTATTCTATCTCTCTTCTTTTCTCTGTTCTCTCTCTCTCTCCTTCTCCTCTCATTTTCTCTTCTTTCCTTCTTTTTTTCCCTCCTATCCCGCCCCATCACTCTCTTCTCTCTTCCTATTTCTTCTTTGCTTACTTCTCTCCCTTTTCACCTCTTCTTTCCTTCCTCTTCCTTCCTTCCTTCCTTCATTCCTTCCTTCATTTATTCATTCTTTCCTTCCTTTCTTCCCTTATTCGCTCCTTCACACATATTTTTACGAGAGAGAGAGAGAGAGAGAGAGAGAGAGAGAGAGAGAGAGAGAGAGAGAGAGAGAGAGAGGGAGTATATTTACCTTATTGACCATAGAAAGATTTTAGCAAAGTCTAAATTAATAAGAAGTTTTCAATACGCTAATTATATCTTGTCTTGGCTGGAGGAGGAGGAGGAGGAGGAGGAGGAGGAGGAGGAGGAGGAGGAGGAGGATTAAAGAGAATTTTCTATCCTTTTATCATTTTTCGCATTTTATATTTTTCACAATAGGATAAAAATATAATGTGTGGATGTTTGTCAGTTTCTCTCTCTCTCTCTCTCTCTCTCTCTCTCTCTCTCTCTCTCTCTCTGACGCCACTTTCTCCTCTCCAACATAATATTCTTGTCTTGATCCTAATCTTTAATTCTTCTCTACGTATTTTTGTGGTTCATTTTGATTAACCTAAAATTGCCAGCAAGTATTTTCTCTCTCTCTCTCTCTCTCTCTCTCTCTCTCTCTCTCTCTCTCTCTCTCTCTCTCTCTCTCTCTCTGTCTATTTTGCATCTAATGATTATCTTTTCGTACAAATTAATGCAGTCTCTCTCTCTCTCTCTCTCTCTCTCTCTCTCTCTCTCTCTCTCTCTCTCTCTCTCTCTCTCTCTCTCTCTCTCTAGTTTAATTTTTCTTTCTCTTTTTCTTCTTTCATTTTCCCGTTACATTTCAGACCTACATTCTCTCTCTCTCTCTCTCTCTCTCTCTCTCTCTCTCTCTCTCTCTCTCTCTCTATGTTTCTCTCTCTGTAATCATAAACTTTAAAGAAGAAAAATCACTTTCACCTTTTTCGGCTTACCACACACACACACACACACACACACACACACACACACACACACACACACACACACACACACAAGAACACCGTAGCTAATCCAGGTGCACCGTAATTAATTAGCACATGACTTTACGAGGCGCAGGTGAACGTTGAAGGTAAGGCCAGGAAAGTGCCACCCCCCCCACCACCACCACCACCACCACCACCACCACTACCACTACCACCACCACCACCACCTCACCTGCCCGCCACCTGCCATGTTACCTGTAATTAGAAAGGTCAGAGAGAGAGAGAGAGAGAGAGAGAGAGAGAGAGAGAGAGAGAGAGAGAGAGAGAGAGAGAGAGAGAGAGAGAGAGAGAGAGAGAGAGAGAGAGAGAGAGAGAGAGAGAGAGAGAGAGAGAGAGAACTGGGATTTTCTAAGAGACAGTCAAGAAAGTTACCACTGAGCTATCGCCGTGTGTGTGTGTGTGTGTGTGTGTGTGTGTGTGTGTGTGTGTGTGTGTGTGTGTGTGTGTGTGTGTGTTTTTCCATGTGTGGGCGGCAGAACACATCCGCCACATGGAACATTGCCACGGTGCTTATTGGTGTAACCTTGACCTTTATGGCACCACACACACACACACACACACACACACACACACACACACACACACACACACACACACACCGTCCCGGGAAACACATTGGGATTTTAATCGTGGAATCGTTCAGTTTAAAAAGGTCACAGCTAACAGGCAGGAGGAGGAGGAGGAGGAGGAGGAGGAGGAGGAACGAAAATAAGAGGAACAACAACGACAACAACGACAACAACAACAACAACAACAACAACAACAACAACAACAACAACAACAAGATGGAGAACAAGAACAAGAACAAGAAGAGGAAATGAATAAAACATAAGGGAAAGTGTAAGAAAGACAAGAAGGAAGAAGAAAACAGAAAGAGGAATATAAAGACTAACTGACTGATGAACTTAACTGACTGACTGACTGACTGACTGACTGACTCACCCATAATAACATAACAAGATCACTAAACACCAATACAGTTCCAGATAAACTTAACTACGTGACTGACTGACTGAGTAACTGACTGACTGACTGACTGACTGACTGACTGACTGAACCAATTTTTTTATGCAAGAGCAAAGCCAATTAAGGGCTAAGAAACCACCAAAAAACACACCCAAACACTAAAAACACTCAAAAACACTCAAAAACACTCAAAAACACACAAAGCACCCTCAAAACTCACTCAAAACACACCCAAAACCCACACACACACTCAAAAAAATTAAGGCCCACTAACAGTACCCATAATCCTCCACAAGACACAACAGGTCCATCAAACACCCCATACACTTCCAAGCCCAGTGATTCCCACCCTCCTCGTATCAGGCAAGATAAGACACCCCCTCGTGGAGCCTGGCGGGGCGCGGGCTGGCCAGGAATGACTCACCGATTTGGTATCACTGGTCAGGGTTATCTAGTGTTGTGCAGACCCTTTAAACCTCATGAGAAACGCAACACTGGGGAACACAAAGGAAGAGGAAGGTTGTGTCTTTAAATCTTGTAAATGCAACACAAATGAAGGAAAAAAAAAGAGTAATTTAGTTTTTACCTCATGAGAAACGCAACACTAGGGAACACAAAGGAAGAGGAAGGTTGTGTCTTTAAATCTTGTAAATGCAACACAAAATTAAGGAAAAAACAAGAGTAATTTAGTTTTTACCTCTTAAGAAACGCAACACTAGGGAACACAAAGGAAGAGGAAGGTTGTGTCTTTAAATCTTGTAAATGGAACACAAATAAAGGCAAAAACAAGAGTAATTTAGCGTTTACTCTTAAGAAACGCAACACTATGGAACACAAAGGAAGAGGAAGGTTATGTGTTTTTAACTCTTGTATATGCAACATAAATATTGATTAGACGATTTTATTGACATTAGGAAGGGTCTATGGAGGTCAGAAGATTATTGGCCAGAGTCTTCACTATTCTATAAGTTTCTGAAGCTGTATAAAATCACCATACATTACGTAGAATGAATATGGAAACGCGTCATGGAACTGAAGGGGTTACTAATCTAGTGAATGCAACAGGAATGAAGGTAAAGGAAGAACAAAAGTCAATCAGTCTATTTTTACCTTATGAGAACCGAAACACTGAGGAAAACAAAGGAAGAAGAACGTTATGAGACTCTGAAGCTTAGAAATGCAACACGAATGAAGGCAAAGGAAGGAAAAAAGGTCAATCCGTCTAATTTTACCTTATGGGAAGCGCAACAATGGGGAAAATAAAGGAAAAGCAAGGTTCTAACACATTTCTGGGTCTTTTAAATCTGGTAAATGCAACACGAATGAAGATAAAGAAAGAACAATAGTCAATCCGCCTATCTATACCTCATTAACCCCTTCAGTACAATGACGCGTTTCCATATTCATTCTGCTTACTATTTGGTGAGTTTATACAGCTTCAGATACTTTTGTGGGATGAGAAATAGTGAAAACTCTGGCCATTAATATTCTGACCTCCATAGACGCTTCCTAATGTCAATAAAATGGTCTAATCGTACACAAACTAAGTGATAAAAATGCGTTCCAGTACTGAAGGAGTTAAAAACGGAACACTGGGGGAAACAAAGGAAGAATAAGATTATCTAACACGTGTGGGGTCTTTTAAATCTGACAAATACGACACAAATGAAGGAAAAGAAAGAACAAGTCACTCCGTCTATCTTTATCTCTTGAAAAATGCAACACTGAGGAAAACAAAGGAAGAATAAGATTATCTAACACGTGTGAGGTCTTTTAAATCTGGCAAATACAACACAAATGAAGGAAAAGAAAGAACAAGTCACTCTGTCTATCTCTATCTCTTGAAAAATGCAACACTGAGGAAAACAAAGGAAGAATAAGATTATCTAACACGTGTGGGGTCTTTTAAATCTGACAAATACAACACAAATGAAGGAAAAGAAAGAACAAGTCACTGTCTATCTCTATCTCTTGAAAAATGCAACACTGAGGAAAACAAAGGAAGAATAAGATTATCTAACACGTGTGGGGTCTTTTAAATCTGACAAATACAACACAAATGAAGGAAAAGAAAGAACAAGTCACTGTCTATCTTTATCTCTTGAAAAATGCAACACTGAGGAAAACAAAGGAAGAATAAGAATATCTAACACGTGTGGGGTCTTTTAAATCTGACAAATACAACACAAATGAAGGAAAAGAAAGAACAAGAGACAATCGGTGTATCTTTGACTCGTATTCTGAAACACTTTTGTACTTCACCACTATTTCTAAAGGCTGTTTTTGTTTTTACATGAATTTTTTTAAGGTGTTTTCACGTTTCTAGAGGCAGATTGACAAGATTTCTGCACTGACTGAAGAAACGCTATTGAAAACCCCGCTAATCATCTCTGTGGCCTTGGAAAATAGCCGTGGTGGGACAGCAAAGCGTTTCTCTTGAAAACTGTGGAGAAACAAAGGAAGAATAAAGTACTAATACATCTGCGGGGTCCTTTCAATCTCGTAAATGCAACACTTTAGAACACAAAGGAAAGAACAAGCTATCTAATGACCCGAGAGATTGTTTATAATACTCTTCACCATTCAACACGCTCCTTCAACGCTCCCCTCTCTCTCTCTCTCTCTCTCTCTCTTTCAGCGACCTTGCACCCGCAACCTCTCCCCCCCCTTCTAAACACGGATGTCTCGGAAAGCCGCTAGTGTTTGGAAAATTGAGCCGCGCAACAGACTCGGCTTTCCCCAGGGTCTCTCTCTCTCTCTCTCTCTCTCTAGGGACTTGGAAATGGAAGTTTGTGGAATGTGATAATGAAATGGGAGGAGGAGGAGGAGGAGGAGGAGGAGGAGGAGGAGGAGGAGGAGGAGGAGGAAGAGGAGGAGGAGAAACAAGAATAAAAATGAGTAACTACAAAAAAGACGGCGATAACGAAAACGATGACTAAGAAGACGAAGAAAAAGAGAGAAAGAAAGAAAGAACTGAAAAAAATACCAAGAACAAAAATAAAGAAGAAGAAGAAGAAGAAGAAGAAGAAGAAGAAGAAGAAGAAGAAGAAGAAGAAGAAGAAGAAGAAGAACAGAGACCACCACCACCACCACCACCACCACCTCACCTGCATTAACTTCCTGTCCTTGTTTCCCACGGCACTTTCTTACCTGTCCATTTCAGAACCTTTATTTTTCACCGTTCCCACGAGCACACCTTGGCGCCGTAGAGTGCTGCCGGGGCCTTATCAGCTGTCAAGGGCTAGCACTCCTCGCCTCTAGTAGTGCTAATCACCCTTATCAACAAACTACCCGCCAACTCCCATACAAACAAAGTGATAAGGTAGAAAAAAAAAGAAAAATGGAGGGTTTTCACAAGCTTCCTCCTCCTCCTCCTCCTCCTCCTCCTCCTCCTCCAACTCCTCTTCCTCCTCCTCTAGTGATATGAAATCGCGTCTCAACACTCTATCTCCGCCTCCACATGCTCCTCCACTGCACGATAAAGGGTTAGGCACTTCCACCACCACTCCACTTCTTTATTCATCCACTTCATGTTATTTTATTCTTCTTCCACTTGTTCTTCTACTTGTTCTTCTACTTGTTCTTCTACTTGTTCTTTTACTTGTGGTTGGAAATTATGCACCTCCACCGCCACTTCTTCATTTATCCACTATTTTTCCATTTGTGTTGCTGTTTTTTTTGCTTCAGAGAGAGAGAGAGAGAGAGAGAGAGAGAGAGAGAGAGAGAGAGAGAGAGAGAGAGAGAGAGAGAGAGAGATACCCTTTTTACTCCTCTCAGACACTCTTCGAATAACACAAACACTTTAAAACCTCCTTCACTTCAGTGCAATAAAGAACAGGTGAATTAGGTGAAGACAGGTTAGGTTAGGTTAGGTTAGGTTAGGAAAAATATCAAACAAATACTCTTCTCAATCCTCTCAGACACTCTTCAAATTAAACCAACATTTTAAACACCCCTCCCCTTCTCTTCAGCACAATTAATAACAGGTGAGCTGAGGTAAAGACAGGTCAGGTAAGATTAGGTAAATAGATGAAACAAATTAAACTCTTACTAATCTCTCAGACATTCTTAATTTCAAAACCCCCTTCACAATTAAGAAAAGGTGAACTGGGGTTAAGACAGGTTAGGTTAGGTTAGGTTAGGTAAGATAGGTGAAACAAATCAAACTCTTACTAATCTCTCAGACATTCTTAATTTCAAAAACTCCTTCACTTCAGCACAATCAAGAACAGGTGAGCTGGGGTGAAGACAGGTTAAATTAGGTTAGGTAAGAAATAAATGAAACAAATACTCTTTTCAATCCTCTCATACACTCTTCAAATTAAACAAAACATTTTAAACCCTCCTCTTCACTTCGACACAATTAAGAACAGATAGGTAAAGACACGTTAGATTAGATTAGGTTACGTTACGTTAGGTTAGGTTAAGTAAACAGATGAAACAAATTAAACTCTTACTAATCTCTCATTCTTAATTTTAAAACCCTCTTCACTTCAGCACAATTAAGAACAGGTGAGCTGGGTTGAAGACAGGTTAAATAAGGTTAGATCAAGAAACACATGAAACAAATACTCTTTTCAATCCTCTTAGACACTCTTTAGATTAAACAAACACTTTAAAACCCCTTCACTTCAGCACTACACAGAACAGGTGGGCAGAGGTGAGGGCAGGTGAGCAGGTGTTCCGAGGGAAGGGCAGGAGTCTTATTTGCTGCCTAGAACCGCCAATAAACAAGCTGCGTGAAGGCAAGACAAGCAAGACAGGCAGCTCCGTGGAAAATAAAAGAAAAATAAAAGAAAAGGAGAAATATAAACTGTCGTGTGTGTGTGTGTGTGTGTGTGTGTGTGTGTGTGTGTGTGTGTGTGTGTGTGTGTGTGTGTGTGTGTGTGTGTGTGTGTGTGTGTGTGTGTGTGTGGTACGGTGAAGGTGAGGGAGGGTGACGATAATGATGAGGATGAGTAAGACCTTGGTGACGATAAGGAGGAGGAGGAGGAGGAGGAGGAGGAGGAGGAGGAGGAGGAGGAGGAGGAGGAGGAGGAGGAGGGTGCAGATTACCTCATTACTATATTTTCTTAATGCTAAAGGAATGTAGTAATATTGGTGGTGGTGGTGGTGGTTACTGCCTTATAAGTAACACCAAGTTGGAATAAATTCTTTGCCTGATAGTTTTGCGATGAGGTATTGTGAGGAAGAGGAGGAGGAGGAGGAGGAGGAGGAGGAGGAGGAGGAGGAGGAGGAGGAGGAGGAGGAGGAGGAGGATAAGAAGAAGAAGTAGAAGAAGAAGAAGAAGAAGAAGAAGAAATAAAAGATGAAGAGGAGGAGGAAAGAAGGAACAGAAGAGAAGGAGGAAGACGAGCAGGAGGAGGAGGAGGAGGAAGGAAGGAACAGAAGAAAAGGAGAAGGAAGAGGAGGAGGAGGAAGAGAAACTGATGAATCCTGTTTGTTTACCTAGAATCTGATGGTGGTAGCAGCAGCACCACCACCAGTAGTAGTAGTAGTAGTAGTAGTGGTAACGGTGTCTATTTTTACCACCACCACCACCACCACCACCACCACCACCACCACGTCCCTCACACCAGCGATGCCATAGCGGGATAAACGCAACATAATTAATAGCACAGTGATGGTTTAGCCCCGCCAGACACCGCCCCTATCTACCTTGCTGTGTGTCTTGGCGCGCCTCCCACGCCAGCTGACGACATACCAACCACATGCAAAACCCCACCACGCCCCAAACAGCAAAACAATCCCCTTTCCTCCCCTTCTCCCCCAATACACACCCAAGCCGCGCCCCTCCACCAGTACCTCCACCATAGCAAGTACTAGAGAGAGAGAGAGAGAGAGAGAGAGAGTGTAGTGAACAAGAATAAGAACAAGAACAAGAAAACATGAACAAAATGAACAAGAAGAACAAGACGAAGAACAAAATGAAGAGGAAGAAGAGCAAGAACAAGGAGATGAAAGGAGAGGAGAAGAGGTAAATAAAGAAATAAGAACAGAACAAAACAGAGAAGAGAAGAGAAGAGAGAAAGAAGAAGAGAAGAGAAGAGAAGAGATGACAATAAAGAGAGAGCAGAGAAACGTGTGTGTGTGTGTGTGTGTGTGTGTGTGTGTGTGTGTGTGTGTGTGTGTGTGTGTGTGTGTGTAGGTAACTAGGCAGGAAAGCAAGTGGTGTAGGTTAGTCAAGGCTTTTAAATTATGAAGCAATCCTCGTGTAGAACCTCTTCGATCTAACGCTAAACACGTACTTTATAGCTCTGTGCGCTGGCCTCTGCTATTACACCCGGGTTATCCATTAGCTAAAGAACATAATGATACACCCTGAACAACTAATGTCTCCCGCACCGCGCAGCCACAGAGAAACTGATACCAACTGATACTACTTTGACCCAACTAGACTGTGCAGCAAGGTAGGTGAACACTATTTCCTGTTACTTACTGTTCTCTCTCACTCCACTTCGTTTCTCTGGTGAGTGATTGACAAGAAGGCCAGAAGAGGGTTTAAAGTTTACTGCGGGTGTGGTGAAAGGTTACAGTGGTGGTTGTGGTGTGTATTGTGGTGTGTTAGTGGTGATCGTGGTGGTGGTGCAGTTTGTTGGGGTTCTGGTGTGTTTGCTGTGTTGGATTGTGGTCATGGTGGTGGTGATGGTGCTTTTTGTTCTGGTAATGATGCTTAAATGATGCTAGTTGAGTTTCATGGTGATGTTGATGGTGGTGGTTGCGGTGGTGAGGCAATTTGCTCCGGTAATAATATTTTTAATGATGCCTGTGGTGTATTAACTGCTTGTAATGATGATAATGGGGAGAGTCGTGGTGGTGATGGCGGTGGTGGTGATGCAATTCATTCCGGCAACAATGCATTTAATGAAGGTTACGATATACGAATTGCATTTAAAGTTTACTCCTTCAGAACTGGGACACACTTTTACCTTGAGATTTGTGTACGATTAGACCATTTTATTGACATTAGGAAGGGTCTATGGAGGATTCTAATGGATTCTAATTGTCCACATGAGTTTCTGAAGCTGTATAGAATCACCAAATAGTAAGGAGAATAAATATGAAAACGCGTCATGGTGGTGGTGGTGGTGGTGGTGGTGATAGCAGCAAGGCAGTAACAGTAGTGAAGGGTACACCAACCACCACCACCACCATCACCACCACTACCAGCTCCTGTGCATGGTGTTTGTCTGAGCGTTCATCTGTTTTCCTCCTAGTAACTCGATTCTTCTAAAGCACTTCACGTCTCGCTCAGGACTTTACGAGCACACACTTGATAACCACAACAGCAATAACTCAAAGATTATTCCATCTCTCTTTGAGTTCACGCGAAGGGAGACAGCTGTAGTGAGAAGAGAGAGAGAGAAGAGAGAGAGGAGAGAGAGTAAAGGGAGACAAAACAGGGTAGAAAGAGAGCTCGGGAGAGGCAAGGAGGGAGAGAAAGATGGAGAGGCAGGGATAAAAAGTACAACCATGCATTTAGACGGGTTTAGGGATGGAAGCCACGTTCTGTCTGTCCGCCTGTCTGTCTGTTTGCCACTCTGCCTTGCCCTTGTGTTATTTCACGGTCCGAACAGTGACTTATGATGCTCCTAAATAACCCACCTGTCCGCCAACACTCATCAACCTCAGCCAGGTGACAGATTAACTCCAAAATGAGAGAGAGAGAGAGAGAGAGAGAGAGAGAGAGAGAGAGAGAGAGAGAGAGAGAGAGAGCAACTATATACCTCTCATTCTTTCCATCCTTCCCAAACCGTCTTAAAATCAACAATAATTTATTACTCACACACACACACACACACACACACACACACACACAAACCAAACGTACATCCAAAGACAATTTTGTATACGTAGAGCGAAGTAGAAAGAAGAAAACAGAGAGAGAGAGAGAGAGAGAGAGAGAGAGAGAGAGAGAGAGAGAGAGAGAGAGAGAGAGAATAAGCCAGTGGACGGGTTAGGTTAGGCTAGGCAAGGCTCGGCACAAACCCATTAAGCCTGTGGTAATTACAAGGCTGGAGATTTATAGGCGCTTTCATTTTGACAAAAGTTAATGGTGTGGGTGGCATTAGAAGGAAGGGGGGGGGAGGTGGCTGGCTGTTGGTTCCCGCCGTGGCTGCACTTCACTCCGCTAAGCTTTTTTTGTACTTACACACTTCCCCGGTGACTCCTCTGCTCTCTAGGGGCTGTGGACACTTTCACTTAGACCTCTGCCCATGTACGGCCTCTAATTACTCCGCTGGTTTGTCTGCTTTGGGCGTAAATCGTATTGTTTTCAAGACACTAAGCGATTCACTGCCCCGTTTGTTATTTTGGTTAATGGTGATCGCCGCCTCGTATTCGTCTTCCTAACGGGGCTACATTTTCTTTTTTTTCTCTCTCTTTTTTTTTCTTTTACTTCCCTTGTTCTTAAAATTCTTCGTACTTTATTTGTTGTTCTGTATTCTTGAAAATTCTTTGTATATCATTTGTTGTTCTGTATTCTTAAAATCGTTTACTAATTGTTTATTCTACCGTAGTGTATTCTTAAGATCCTTTGTAAGTACGTGATTTGCTCTACTGTGTTCTTAGAATCCTTTGATAATTGTTTGTTCTATATTCTTAAAATTCTTTGTACGATATTTCTTCTACTGTATATTTTAAATCCTTTGGTGATCATTTCTTTCCGTATTCTTAAGAGCCTTTTGCTAATTGTTTCTTTCACCGTATTGGTAAAATGCATTCCTAACTGTTTTCGTTTGTCAGTCCTAAAATGCATTGTTAGTTCTCTGTTACTCTTACTCTTAAAACATTTTCCCTCCTTGGAACTTTTTCTCAGGAGCTCTAGAGATCATTAGAGTCAGGCTTTAATTCCTCAGAATCCTTAACCCCTTCAGTACCATGACGCGTTTCCATATTCACTCTGTATACTGTTTGATGACTTCAGAAACTTATGTGGAAGGGATTAAAATAGTGAAGAATGTGGCTATTAATCTTCTAACCTCCATAGACCCTTTCTAATGTCAATAAAATTATCTAATCGTACACAAATCCCAAGGTAAGAAATATGGCCATGCAATATTAAAGAGTACTATGATGCATTTCTATATTCCCTCTACTTACTATTTGATGATTTTATACAGCTTCAGAAACTTATGTGAGGGGATCAAAATAGTGAAGACTGTGGCTATTAATCTTCTGACCTTCATAGATCCTTCCTAATGTCAATAAAATGATCTAATCGTGCACAAATCTCAAGGTAAAAATGTGGTCCAGTACTGAAGAAGTTAAACTGTAGCTAGAATCATGAAAACTCCCAAAAACTTAATAATTCTCTCGATTATATAAAGACGGCCAGCTGGGGAGTTCGCCATCTCAATACCTGCTTATTATACGTTTACCTCTTCAGAAGTATGTGATTGGTGCACCTTTACCTTGAAGCAGTTACTTTTATGTATCTTCCAAGTATCCTTATCAATAATAGCCTCTTATAAGACCAAAGATTACTTATTTAATATCTCCCCGCGTATCTAGCCTAGCTAACTACACTTTTACATTATTCTGGCATACAACACGAGACTCAGAGAATTTCAGATAATAATTGCAACAGACAACATACACTTTGAGAACTTTGAGGATTGGGAAGCAGTCAGGTTGTATATTCTGCAGCAATGGAGGTTAAACGTACAATCAGCTGTATCAAGATGGCTCAGAGTTTGCCATTATACTAAAGATACGGTGATAGGCATGTAAATAGATAACCTCTCGTTTTGTTTGCTCTCCCAACCAGCCAGACAGACAGACAAACAGATAAGATAGGCTAATGCAAAAAGGAAAACGAGAAAGAGATGAATATACACACAAGAAACAATAATAAAGAAACAATTACAAGGATATAGAAAGAGAAAAGATAACGTAGAAGGAAAGAAAACCATGTACAACGATAATAGAGAAAGAACTAAACAACAAAGACAACAAAACCGAAAGAAAAACACGAGACAAGAACAAACAGACAAGAAAGTACGAAATAAGAAACCACATGATAAAGAAAAGAAAAGCAGGAGATAAAAAAAAGAGAAAAGAGAAACAACACACAACCACTGCCAGTATAAATACGCGGAAGAGAAGAAGAGAAAGGAAGATACAAAAAGAAAACAAGCTATCAGTGTTACCAGCTCAAGACGGACACCCTCGGAATGGCGCGGCGTTCTCCAAGGTGAGGGGTGAAGAGACGGTGCCCGCTTCAGTTTCACTTTCCCGAGACAGACGGCGTGTGGGAGTGTGAAAGTGAAGAGATAAAGTGTTTTAACTGTACATTATAGCAATTTCAAGGCGGAGAGTGGCCATCTGCTCGAGAGGGAAGGAAGAATGGGAAGGCTACGGTTCTCTTGTCAAGGTGAATAGGTGAAAAAAGGGCAAAAAAGAGAAAGGGAGGTAAGGTAGATGAAATTAACCCTTTCAATACTGAGACGCGTTTTTACCGTGAGTTTTAGGTGTGATTAAACGATTTTATTTACACTAGAAACAGTCTATGGAGGTCACAAGAATACTGGTCTCCTGTCAAGGTGAATAGGTGAAAAAGAGGGCAAAAAAAAGATAAGAGGGGGGTGAGATAGATTAAATTAACCTTTTCAATACTGATACGAATTTTTACCATGAATTTTTGAGGGTGATTAGACGATTTCATTTACACTAGGAAGGTTCTATGGAGGTGTCACAAGAGTCTTTGCTATTTTAATCCCCACATAAGTTGCTGAAGCTGTTTAGAATAGTAATCAGAATGAAAATGAAAACGTGTCATGGTGGTGAAGGGGTTGGATGCAGCGTGAGTTAATGAGGTAAAGATGTGAATGAACAGCACGTGAGAATATGAAGATGACAGAAAATGAGTAAAGAAAAAAAAAAAGGTTTGAAAGAAAAGGAGATAATGTAAGAATGAAAGAAATGAAAGTGAAGAAAAAGAGAGAGAGCAGTAAAGACTAGATAACGAGACTTGATGTTGAAAATATGGAAATAGAGAGAAAGGGAACTAGAGGAAGAACAAGAAGATAGAGAAAAGAAAGAGAAATAGAGAAGAACAAAAAGATAGAGAAAAGAAAGAGAAGTAGAGGAAGAACAAATAGATAAAGAAAAGAAAGGGAACTAGCGGAAGAACAAATAGATAAAGGAAAGAAAGAGAAATAGAGAAGAACAAGAAGATAGAAGAAGAAAAAGACGATTGAGGAAAGAAAAAAAAAAACTAGAGAAAGAACAAATAGATACAGGAAAGAAAGATAACTAGAGGAAGAACAAATAGATAGAGGAAAGAAAGGGAACTAGAGGAAGAACAAATAAATGAATGGAGTGATAAGGAAGGTAAGATAACGAGGCATAGAATAAAAAAAAAAAAATAGGTTCGCCAATCAAAAAAAAAAAAAAAAAAACGCGAAAAATAACGTAAAGACCCAAATCAAAGTAAAACAAAGAAAACAAATAAGCAAAAAAGCGAAACAAAGAAAAAGAAAAAGAAACGAAAAAAAGAAAACAGTAAAAACAAGACGAATAATAAAAAAAAGAAAGAAAAATAGAGAGAAAAAGGAAAAAAAAAAAATAAGACAACTTAATAAAAGAAAGAAAAAAAAAAATAGAAGAAACACAATATCAAACAACAACAACAACAACAACAACAACAACAACAACAAATAAAAAAAAAACGATGGGGGGGGAGGGGAGAAGGAATGAGTGAGACGATAAACTAAATATATAACTACCCAATTTTGCTCCCCTTCCTTCCTGAATGTTTAGATTGCGCGGCATTCCGATCCAATAAGAAGATGATGAAATTGGCAGAGAGAGAGAGAGAGAGAGAGAGAGAGAGAGAGAGAGAGAGAGAGAGCCATATATCAGGTAAGGAACAGGTGTACACGCTCATTAATACCTGACAACTCTCTGCTGGGGCCTCAAAATTTATGTCTCCTGCTGCATTTCATTATTATTTCACCCAGCGAGATAGAAATGCGGTAAATTATTTCTTTTTACTGCTGGACGGATTGAGTTTGTGATAGCTGGCAACACTGCGCGGGAAAGAGAGAGAGAGAGAGAGAGAGAGAGAGAGAGAGAGAGAGAGAGAGAGAGAGAGAGAGAGAGAGAGAGAGAGAGAGAATTTATAACAAGGAATCTAAGACTATCTGTTGTTCTATTTTATCTAAGTATTTCTAAGTATTTTATCTATCTTTCGAAGTATTTCTATCTATGACTCTCATCTACTATTTTGCATAATTTATCAGTGTATAATCTAAAAAGGAACATACACACTGTTTACGTATAACTGTCTGCTAATATTGTGTATCGAGCCAAGTACAGCTTAGAAGAATGAATGAAGTATGTCTACCTATGTATCTTCATTTATCGCTCTCGTCTATAACTCTGCATCATTTCCCAGTGTATATTTCAAAGGAAATATACACGCTGTTTATGTATTACTGTGTTAATAGTACGTAACCAGCCAAGAGGAGCTGAGAAGAATGAATGAAGTCTACCTATACACTTCCATTAACCATTTCCCAGAGTGTAATCCAGAAGAAATATACACACGCTATTTCCGCATAACTATTTGGTAATGTTGCGTAACTATACAGGAACAGCTGAGAAGAAGTGAACAATAACGATGAGAGTACAGTAACTGATCTAAAACTAATGGACACACTGCTTAGTTATATCTGCTAATATTGCATTACTAAAAAAAAAAATCCTTAACTAAACCACCAATAACCTTCAATAACTACTATTTCAACTATAATAACCTTCAGTGACTTATTTCAACCTACAAAACCCTCAGTGACTTATTTCAACCAGCAATAACCTTCAGTATCAATTATTTCCACCAACAATATAAGAATACAGCGTAGAAATGATTTGGCTTGAGTTTGAATCCCAAGTGAATCAGTCGACGCACCTCTCTCCGTCCCTCCGCCAGCTGTTCATCCTTCCTCACCTTGGTTGATAAACTGGTGCCTTGGGAAACCTGGGGGAGGTAAACTGTGGACAGGGCTTTAACTCTTCCCTGTTACTCTACTTCCTCTTCCTCTCCTTCTTCTCCTTCCTCTGTTTTCTCTTCCTTCTCTTCCCTCGACCTCCTAACCTTCAATCCTACCTAAATATAGATAGATAAATCAATGAATAGATAAATGGAGGTGATGGTAGTAGTAGTAGTAGTAGTAGTAGTAGTAGTAGTAGTAGTAGTAGTAGTAGTAGTAGCAGTAGTAGCAGTAGTACTTTTTTTTCACTCCTACTTCAATCCTTCCTTTCCTAGATGTCTTCTACGTGGTACACCGTTTACCGTTCCCCCACACGAGGCAGGAGCAAGTATGACCCAATGGAAGCTTTACCATTAACACAGCGCGGCAGAGATGTGAGATGTGTGGAAGAATACATACATCAAAAAAACAAAAGACGATGTTCCGCTTCACACTCGATTACGTCTCCATGGGGCCAGTTATTATTTCTCCTTATTTATGGCTGTGTACAGTGCGCACTAATGTATCGGCGGTAAAGAGATAATACTGGCTGCCTCGCGTCACCTCTACCTTACCACGTGGTTGGAATAAGGCCCGTATTCTCAACTCCTTCAGTACTGGGACACATTTTTACCTTGAGATTTGAGTACGATTAGACCATTTTATTGACATTAGGAAGAGTCTATGGAGGTTAGAAGATAGATGGCCAGAGTCTTCACTATTTTTATCCTCCACATAAGTTTCTGAAGCTGTGTAAAATCACCAAATAGTCACCAGAATGAATATGGAAACGCGTCATGGTACGGAAGGGGTTAAATGCTTTGCTTTCTCACCTTCACTAATTTCCAAAGGCTCTAGTAGAAGATACTTGTGTTTTTGAGGAGTATTTCTATAGTTCTGGAGATGGATTGGCAAGATTTCCAGTTTATCATAAGGAAGAACTGTCTTGAATACGCGTCCAGTCGTCTCTGCAGCCTTGGAAAATTGTCGTGGTGAGAAAGCAAGGAGTTTTTGAATACTGGAGTAAAGCTTGTATTAATTGGTGAGCAAGGATAGGATTTGGTGAGCTAATGTGGTGTAGACTGTAGTGGATGGTAAGAGGTGCTAGGTGTGTGTTAATGGCAACGTGAAGCTAAGACACGATGCAAGTAGAAGACATGAAGCAAGAAAGAGAGTGAAAGGAAAGAGAGAGAAGAAAGAAAATAGAAAAAAAAGTAACAGAAAGGTAAATAAATGAAAGAAAATGCGACAAATGAAAAAAATAACAAAAAAAAGAAGAAACAAGAGACAAAAAAAAAAAAAAAAAGAAGAGGGACTGACTACACACACACACACACACACACACACACACAGAATGGTGATGATAGTGTTAACAGTGATGATGGAAGAGAAAAACAGAGACAAGTATATACAATAACAAAAAGAGAGATGAAACAAGAGACAAGAAAAAGAAGAGGGCTGGCTGCACACACACACACACACACACACACACACAGAGAGAGAGAGAGTACAGTGGTGATGATAGTGGTGACAGCGTTGATGGAGGAGGAGAGCAGCGAGGAGTGAGTGGTGAGTTCTTTATCACTGTACTCATTATTAGTTTAGTTTCACTTTACATTATAATCCTTCCTTTCTTTCCTTCCTTTTAATACGAAGGCTAATGAGTAACGAGTCATTATTATTGCAGAGAATGGCACGTGTATGTATGTGTGTGTGTGTGTGTGTGTGTGTGTGTGTGTGTGTGTGTGTGTGTGTGTGTGTGTGTGTGTGTGTGTGTGTGTGTGTGTATCCTGTCCCAGTCTGTTTATTTTAGGAAAGTAAGAGTAAATGAACAGATAAATAAGTAAAAACACAGTGAAATCAACCCCACAGAGAGAGAGAGAGAGAGAGAGAGAGAGAGAGAGAGAGAGAGAGAGAGAGAGAGAGAGAGAGAGAAAGCAAGAAAGCACAGGTACAACAAAACACAATATCTCTCAAACACAACACAACACCGAAAAAAAAAAAATAAAATGAAATAAACAAAAAAAACCTCTAACGTGCTTAATTTCATCTTTCCTTTACGTTTTATTATTGTCAAGAGCTTCATTTTCTTCAGTACTTACATTATGCAAATCCTACATTTTCTCCAGGGCCACGTCAACCTTATCACTATTCAGATGCGCACATATTATTGGAGATTAGAAGCCAGGAGAGTGTGTTGTGGTTTTTGCAGGCCGTCACTGAGAGGAGCCTGGCGCGCCTCTCCAAGTGTCAGACGTAGCAGAAAGTCTTATTCTCTCCCTTCTTGACAGCCTCGTGACGGGCGTGAGGCAAAGGTTGTGTTGGTGATTGTGGTGAATATTCTTGATCCCTTCAGTACTGGGACGCATTTCTACCTTGAGCTTTTGTGTGTGATTTGATGGTTTTGTTTACAGGACGAGTCTATGGAGGTCAGAAGGTTAATGGTAAGTTTTTTCACAGTTTTAATCCCTCATGTAAGTTTCTGAAGCTGTTTAAAGTGACTAAATGGTAAGCAGAGTGAGTGTGAGAGCTGGAAAGATTTAAGAGGATGAAAAATGAATAGTGACGAGGTATTTCTTCACTGCGTTACTGATTTATATTGCTTCTAACTACTGTTATTACTATTCTTCTTCCTTTTCTGCCTCTGCTCCTTCTTTTTCTTTTATTTTCTTCTTCTTCTTCTTCTTCTTCTTCTTCTTCTTCTTTCTTCTTCTTCTTCTTCTTCTTCTTCTTCTTCTTTTCTTCTTCTTCTCCTTCCTCTTCTTTCACTTCTTCTTCGTCTTCTTCTCCTCCTCCTTCTTCTTCGTCTTCTTCTTCTTCTTTTCCTTAATCGTCATCATCATCACCGTCATGGTTGCGTTAAGGAGCACTGATAGAAAAAAGAAAAGAAAAAAAAAACAAGCTTCTTTCTCGAAATTCCAACTTTTATCACTTTGTTTTATGGTTGATATAAATGACCTACAAGCTTTCTGTCTTTCTTCCATCCTGTCTTCTCTTTTTTTTTTTTTTCCCTCGTGTGTTTATTCATGCACTTATTTATTCATGTGTCTTTTACTGCATTGCTGACTTCTACGCTACATTTAACAGCAAACTGGCCCACGAAATATCTACTCTAACATCCATACTCATTACGGATTAATTTCATTTATCTATTTGTTTATCTATCACTGGGTTACTCCACTGAGCCACACCAGCTGTTGCCCAGACCACAAGACACTGGCGAGGTAAATCTTTAAGGCAACATCAACATTCCTTCCTGCAGTAGTTCGTGGTGACTGTTTCTCCATGCTGGTTTTAGCTCCTTCAGTAGTGGGAAGCTTTTTACCATGAGCTTTGGATATGGTTAAATGATTTGATTGACATTACTAAGGGTCTATGGATGTCAGATTAACCCCTTCATTACCAGAACGCATTTCTACCTTGAGCTTTGGGTGAGATTAAACGATTTTATTGATATTACTAAGGGTCTATGAATGTCAGATTAACCCCTTCATTAACAGAACGCATTTTTACCATGAGTTTTGGATGTGATTAGATGATTTTATTGACATTACGAAGAGTGTATGAAGGTTGAAAGATTAGTGGCCAGAATTTTTGC
>NC_059284.1:4452489-4464989 GCF_017591435.1 Portunus trituberculatus
TTGTTTTTGTTTTGTTGTTGTTGCTGTTGTTGTTGTTCACCTCCTCGTCCTCCTCCTCCTCCTCCTCCTCCTCCTCCTCCTCCTCCTCCTCCTCCTCCTCCTCCTCCTCGTCTTCCTTCTCTTTATTCAACACATGTCTCTCTTCAACTTTTCCTTCTCTACGCTCCAGTTCCTCCTACTCTTCCTCCTCCTCCTCCTCCTCCTCCTCCTCCTCCTCCTGCCATTAAAACCATCTAAAGCCAGGCATAAAATGGATAAATATTTGAAGTTATGAGTATTCTTTTTTTCAACTCACAATTTTACCTTTGCTGTTCTTTGCCCTCGTTTATTTACTCTCTTGCTTCCCCGACCTTCGCCAGTGACAGATGAATACAGGTGAGGAGAGAAAAATGAAAAGAAAATAAGATAAAAATGGGTAGACGTGTAAATGGAATACGTAAAGTGAAGATTAAGAAGAAGAAGAAGAAGAAGAAGAAGAAGAAGAGGGAGAGAAAGAGATGAATAGATGAATAGACGAAGGAGTGAAAGGAAGAATATTGAAATAGATGTGTGAATAAAGAAGGGATTAGAAGAAGGAGAAGGAGAAGAAGAAGAAGAAGAAGAAGAAAAGAGGAGACGTAGAAACACATGAATAGGTTAACGAAAGAGAGAAGTAAGCGAAAGGAATAAAAAGAAAATAAAGAAAAGCAAAGAAAAGAAAGAAAAATGAAACGTTTGCTGGGAATTATCAGTCTTCCTCCTCCTCCTCCTCCTCCACCTCCTCCTCCTCCTCCTCCTCCTCCTCCTCCTCCTCCTCCTCCTCCTCCTCCTCCTCCTCCTCCTCCTTCTTCTCTTTAATCATTCGTGTAGTTAAGTGTAAAATAAATAGAAAATATTCTCTCTCTCACTTTTCGTTTAATTTAGTGACAGAATGAAGAGAGAGAGAGAGAGAGAGAGAGAGAGAGAGAGAGAGAGAGAGAGAGAGAGAGAGAGAGAGAGAGAGAGAGAGAGAGAGAGAGAGGTGACAATGGACTAATATAATGCGTGTTTCTGTTTTATGGCTGTCAATAAAACGAATTTGAGCAATAAAGAGAGAGAGAGAGAGAGAGAGAGAGAGAGAGAGAGAGAGAGAGAGAGAGAGAGAGAGAGAGAGAGAGAAAACGTGCTCAACCTTATAACGTCTTGGATTTTCTTTTAGACATATAAATTAATGGAGAGAGAGAGAGAGAGAGAGAGAGAGAGAGAGAGAGAGAGAGAGAGAGAGAGAGAGAGAGAGAGAGAGAGAGAGAGAGAGAGAGAGAGAGAGAGAGATGAATAGGCTGACTCACTAACCATATAACTGAGGAATGAATAAGTTTGATAAAAATGATAGACAGAGATACATAGATAGACAGATAGATAGACAGATAGATAGATAGATAGATAGATAGATAGATAGACAGACAGACCAACCAAAATATAGGTAAAGAAAAATAAAAAGACAAAGAAAAACACTTAATCATACAAACAAACAATAATTTCCATCGCCAGGAAATAAAGAAACACACACACACACACACACACACACACACACACACACACACACACACACACACACACACACACACACACACAATTTCTCACCTTAACTAACAATAAAACCGAGTATACTGCAACTCTCTCTCTCTCTCTCTCTCTCTCTCTCTCTCTCTCTTATGGCCCTGAGTGTCGTGTGTGGTACTGCACGGTAAGTCTCCTCTCTCTCTCTCTCTCTCTCTCTCTCTCTCTCTGTTCTTTCCCCAACGCAGGTGCAGGAAGCATTGTTAATCCCGCCACCTGCAGTCTCTCCCATCTCTCACTGCGCTACGAGGAAGAAAAGAGTCGTGCGAGGGAATGGTATGCTAATGTGGTGTAGGGTAAGAATAGATTAGAATAAAAGATGGACTTATTTTGGAGAGCTGAGATGGACTGTAAGGTGAAGGAGAACGCTTGAGTGATGGAATTAACTCTTAACTCCTTCAGTACCAGGGCGTCTTTTCATATTTAGTGGGCTTAGTACTTGGCAATTTTCTACAGCTTCAGAAATATATGAGGGAGTTTAAAAAGGAGAAGATTCTGGCCAGTAGCTTTCTGACCTCCATAGACCCTTCCTAATGTCAATAAAACGGTCTAATCATACACAAAACTCAAGGTAGAAATACGTCCCAGCACTGAAGGAAGGTGGTATGTTAATGTGGGATTGGGTAAGGATAGAGAAGAATTAAAAGGTATGTAAATGCAGAAAAGTTGAGATGGATTATCATATGAGAGAAAAATGCTGAGTTTTGCTTCTAAATACTTGTAAGAAATGGAAAAATGAAGGAAAAGATGTGTTAAATAAACGGTAAAGTAAGAATAGATGAGACTAGAGGGTAGAGAAATGCAGAAAAAGTTGAGATGGACGGTAATATGAGAGAGAAAAATATAGTTATGCTTCTCAATACTTGTGAGAAATGGAAAAGGTAAAGGAAACAGGTGTGCCGAATGAACAGTAAAGTAAGAATGGATAAGGAAAAAGTGGATTAATGCAGCAATAAGATATATCGAATTAATATGAAAGAAGTTGGTTGATGTTACTAAATTCTTGTAAGGGATGAAAAAAATTGGAGAGAGAGAGAGAGAGAGAGAGAGAGAGAGAGAGAGAGAGAGAGAGAGAGAGAGAGAGAGAGAGAGAGAGAGAGAGAGAGAGAGAGAGAGAGAGAGAGAGATACGTTAATGCTGTGGTAGAGAAACGCCAGATAAGAATGAATTAATGCAGAAACGGTCAGATTTGTTACAATGAGCAGAAAACGAATGGTCGTAACTTTAACTAGATTATGAAAAGTTGAAGAAAAAGGCAGGAAGATTACTAGGAAGATTAACCCCTTCAGTACCATGACGTGTTTTCATTTATAATCTTACTATTTGGCGATCTCATACAGCTTCAGAAACTTATGTGGGGGATTAGAATAGTGAAGACTCTGGCCATTAATCTCTTGACCTCCATAGACCCTTCCCAATGTAAATAAAATCATCTAATTACACCAAAACTCAAGGTAAAAAAATGCATTCCAATACTGAAGAAATTAAAAGACTCACAAATGTATCAGATAATCTTTCTCTTCCTTTGTTTTCCATAGAGTTAAGTTTAACCTCTTCAGTACCATGACGTGTTTTTATATTTATTCTTCTTACTATTTGGCAATTTCATACAGCTTCAGAAACTTATATGGGGGATTAAAATAGTGAAGACTCTGCCCATTAATCTTCTGACCTCCATAGACCCTTCCTAATGTCAATAAAATCGTCTTATCACACCAACAATTCATGATAAAAATGCATTCCAATACTGAAGGGGTTAAGAAGTGAGACAGACACTTGATCACAAAAGAAAAGAGGATTGAAGGCAGGTAATTACATATGCAAAGTAGGAAAGAGTGGAAAGAAAAACAAAACACGAGATATTCTAAAACTAGGAATAATAATAATAATAACCTCTTGAATAATAATACACGGATTATGTAAAGTAGAAAAATAGTGGAAGGGAAACGAAAGGTGGACTGATGACGATAGAGATGAGAACAGGGAACTGAGTGAAAGCAAGAGAAACACGCAGAATTTAGATAAAGATAGTAACAAGGAATATAATGATAACTAAACGAATAGAAAAGGTGAACTGATAATAATAGAGATAAAAAAAGAGAATAAGTGAAATTAAGAGGAATATGCGGAATTTAAATAAAGACAAAAACAAGAAATAGAATAATAAGGAAACTGAAGAAAAGGAGAAGTGATGATAATAGAGATGAAAAGAAGGAATTATAGAGAAGAGGTAAGAGGAACATGCAAAATTCAAATAAAAATGCTAACAAGGTATGGAATGATAAGGAAGCAAAGATGAGATAATGAAGATGATAAAAGATATGAAAAGCAGAGAATTGAGGGAAGATAAGAGAAATAAGCTAAATTGAAATAGAGAAAGCAACAAGGAACAGAATGATAAAGAAGCGAAAGATAAGATGATGATGATGATAATGATGATGATGATGATAAAAGAAATGAAAAGAAGGAATTGGGTTAAAGTAGAAAAACATGCAGAATATAAATAAAGAATGATAAGGAAGCGAAAGATAAGGAGAACTGATGATAATAAAGGAGATAACAGATAATTGAATAAAGGTAAGAGGAACATGGTGAATTTAGATAAAGACAGAAACAAGGAGGAAAAAGTAGGAAAAGCAAAAGGGTGAAATCGTAATACAGAGAAGAATATGTGGATGAAGATAAAGAAGGAAGAAGAACAGGAGGAGAGGGAGGAGGAGAACAAGAGGAAGATGGGTAGGCAAACACTGATAAAAGTCGTAGATGAGCAGGTGGAGAAGATGAGAATGTTGATGATAACAACAACAACAACAACAACAACAACAACAACAACAACAAGACAGTAATAATAATGACGATAACGATGAGAAGAAGAAGAAGAAGAAGAAGAAGAAGAAGAAGAAGAAGAAGAAGAAGAAGAAGAAAAAGAAGAAGAAGAAGAAACAACAACAACAAGACAATAATAATAACAACGATAACGAAGAAAAGAAGAACAAAAAGAACAAGAACAAGAACAAGAAAAAGAAAGAAAAGGAAACAACAACAACAACAACAACAACAACAACAAAAATGCACCACAGAATTGTCTTGGGGCGATATTCAATCTTTATGCTTGTGAATATAATGCTAAACCACCACAGGCTCTTGTTTGTGTGTGTGTTTGTGCGTGCCGCTCAAACTTTTATTAGAAGCTTTATTGTGTTTTAGGTTTTATGAGTCTTGGTTGTTGTTGTTGTTGTTGTTGTTAGTGGTGGTGGTGGTGGTGGTGGTAAGGCTGTTGTATTAGAAGGAATGTAAACAACAACAACAATAACAACTAATAATGAGTAGTAGTAGTAGTAGTAGTAGTAGTAGTAGTAGTCGTTGTTGTTATTGTTGTTGTTGTTCTAGTAGTCTTAATAGTAGTAGTAGTAGTAGTAGTAGTAGTAGTAGTAGTAGTAGTAGTAGTAGTAGTAGTAGTAGTAGTAGTAGCAGTAATAGTAGTAGAAGTAGTAGTAGTAGCAGCAATGTAGTAAGACAAGAACAGATGGTGGTGGTAGTGATAGTGGAGATGGTGGTAGTGGTGGTGGAGGGAGTGGCGGATGGTGGTGGTGGTGGTGGTGGTGGTGGTGGTAGTGGTGGGCAACTAAGAAACAGACACAGAACAGACAGATGGACAGACAAGTTAATATTGCGAGGAGAAAGGTTCAACTCCATTCTCTCTCTCTCTCTCTCTCTCTCTCTCTCTCTCTCTCTCTCTCTCTCCATATTCACATTCTTATTCATGTACACTTTATATCTACCTGTTGATGTGTACCTGAGGGAGGGCTGAAGGTGATGACATGGCCAGGTAAGGTCAGGACAAGGTACGGGTGGTCTGGAGGGAACAATCTTACGGTGAACTTAAAGAACTTGTGAACTTATTAACTTTTACTGTGACAGTCGAGAATTAAATAACGTGTTTCTGTTTTTTATTTCATTTTTTCATGTGGATAGTTTAAGGTGTAGAGACTGACCTGCGTGGGTATTGTGGGTACAGATCGTGGGGTATAAGGGAGTAATTCTAGGTCAGGGAAGGTAGTAGTAGTAGCAGTAGTAGTAGTAGTAGTAGTAGTAGTAGTAGTAGTAGTAGTAGTAGTAGTAGTAGTAGTAGTAGTAGTAGTAGTAGTAGTAGTAGTAAGAGTAGTAGTAGTAGTTGTAATGGTAGTGGTGACGGACTGGTGGTAGTAGTAATAATAGAAGTAGTAGTAGTAGTAGTAGTAGTAGTAGTAGTAGTAGTAGTAGTAGTAGTAGTAGTGTGGCGGTGGTGGTAGTAGTAGTAGTAGTAGTAGTGGTAGTAGTAGTAGTAGTAGTAGTAGTAGCACTGTACCTGCAATATTAGTAAATTAGAAAAGAAAGGTAGTGGATAAAGGTTAGGTAAGAGAGAGCCAAGGCGCCTCAATTTACATAACTGAAAGCGCACCAAGGAGTGTTAAGGCAAATTTGTGGGGCTATAAAGTGCGTTAGGAGAGACTAGGGTGGGTTCGGACCTTGTAAAGTGCGTTAGAGTGAGTCAGTAGGTCTTAAGGTGCGTTGAATTTCTTGTAAGCACACGCAGGTTTGTTAAGAGACGATAAAACACGATAAACACAAGATCAGGGTGCGTTTTGACCTACTAAAGTGCACTAGACTGTCATAAAACTCGTCATATCAACCTGGCACAATTTAAAGTGCGTTAAATTACATACAACCTCACCTGGAGTCGCTCTGGAAAGTCGAAGAATGCTACACAAAAGGTCAGAGTGCGTTTAGACTCCCTCGGGTGCGTTGGGATGATTCTAAACCTCGTGAAAGTCATCTAGTTTGAGTTAGAGTGCGTTAGATCACCAGTAAGCCCATCTGGATCAGTTAAGCTAAGTTACGAGAGGATCAGAGTGCGTTAGAATCAAAGTAAACCTCATTAGCGTTAACCGGCGTGAGTTAAGGTGCGTTAGATTAATTGAATGTACACCTGAGTGACTGAGAGCAAGTGTGGAGATCATAAAGTGCGTTATAAAAGGTCAGCACACGTTTAAACTGACGAAGAGTGCGTTAAAAGGATGATAAAGAGGATGAAACTTACCCAGAATAAGATAGGATGTGTTGAATAAGAGAGAGAGAGAGAGAGAGAGAGAGAGAGAGAGAGAGAGAGAGAGAGAGAGAGAGAGAGAGAGAGAGAGAGAGAGAGAGAGACAGACAGACAGAAAGACAGACAGACAGACAGACAGACAGATAGACAGAAACAGAAACAGAGAAAGAGAAAGAGAAAGATGAACACACAGATAAACCCAAACACACACACACACACACACACACACACACACACACACACACACACACACACACACACGAAGTAGAAAAGAAGTCACAAAAAGCCCAAACAACAGGTGGTCACAGGTAAGCAGCGAGGTAAGGAAAGGCAAGGCGAAGGAGCGACCTGCACTAAGAGGTCAAGACACTATTAGCGCTTTTTCTGGCTCTCGTTTCACCCAGCGTGCGTGTGGCAGTGTTGTCCAGCAGTGGGGGTGTTACAGAGCAGGGAAAGGGCCGGGAGTGCGTGGGACTGGGTGGGTGATTGTAGGAAAGAGGGAGAGAGAAGGGTGTATTATGGAAAACGAGAGAAAGAAATGAAAGAAATGAGGAAAATGTATAACGGAATGAAGGAAAGAGGAGGGATAGGAAAAATGAAGAGAGAGAGAGAGAGAGAGAGAGAGAGAGAGAGAGGCGTGATAATAAAAAAAAGGGGATGAGAAATTTAAGGAAACAAGCAAGTAAGGAAGAAAAATGAAGAAAAAGGAAGAAAAAAAGGAAGAAAAAGGGAATAACGTGGGTAAGAGTGAGGAGGGAGAGTTAAAGAGACACTGGTAAATATTTAAGTAGTTTTCGATCCTATTCTCAAGTTACAAGAGTGTTTGATGTGGTATTAGCAAAAAAGGATCGGGATTATAATGAGTTTGGTGCTAGTTTTGGATACTGTGTGGTTATGGTCTCTCTCTCTCTCTCTCTCTCTCTCTCTCTCTCTCTCTCTCTCTCTCTCTCTCTCTCTATGGGTCATGAAAATTTTCGTGCCGTGTTTTCCTACTCAACGAGAAATTCAAGCTGCAAATGAGAGAGAGAGAGAGAGAGAGAGAGAGAGAGAGAGAGAGAGAGAGAGAGAGAGAGAGAGAGAGAGAGAGAGAGAGAGAGAGAGAGAGAGAGAGAGACAGAGACAGAGAGCCTTACAATCAGTTTAAAGGTTCGTTGATCAATAAGTCGACAATTCAATCTTTCTCTTATCTCAGCCTCGCCCTCACATAATCAAGGCTTGGAATAAAGATCAAATTTCCCGCCATAACTTCTCAAATTTCCCGCCAAAAAGCCTACAAGTTTTTTTTTTAGGCATTGGGCCTTTATTTAACTACTTTTCTACCCTTGAGAGAGAGAGAGAGAGAGAGAGAGAGAGAGAGAGAGAGAGAGAGAGAGAGAGAGAGAGAGAGAGTGTGTTTTTTCTTTTGGATAGTTCATACATTGGTTTTGTTATCATTGCATTTTAAGTTTGGATGTTTTGTCTTTGTAAACTGTGGTCAATAAATTATCTATCTATCTATCTATCTGTGTGTGTGTGTGTGTGTGTGTGTGTGTGTGTGTGTGTGTGTGTGTGTGTGTGTGTGTGTCGCTGATCAGAAGCTATATACGTAATTGGTGTTTTTAACTTTCTTGTAAACACTTATAAGGATCTAACTCGCTTTTTTCTTAACTGTTTCGTATCATAAAATTAATTTTAGGAGTGTATTTAACCCCTTCAGTACCATGACACGTTTCCACATTCATTCTGCTTATTATTTGGTGATTTTATATGGCTTCAGAAACTCATGTGGAGTATTAAAATAGTGAAGACTCAGGCTATTAATCTTCTGACCTCCATAGACCCTTCCTAATGTCAATGAAATGGTCTAATCGTGCACAAATCTCAAGGTAAAAATGTAGCCCAGTACTGAAGGGATTAAAATAGTGAAGACTGACCATTTAATCTTCTGACCTCCATAGACCCTTCCTAATGTCAATGAAATGGTCTAATCGTACACAAATCTCAAGGTAAAAATGTGGCCCAGTACTGAAAAGGTTAAGAAGATAATATCAATCCTTTTTCATTCTGTTTCATTGATTATCACTCTCATTTTTTCATGTAAGAGGAAAAAGCTGACAAAAGGCCCACTTAGATGCCAGTTCCCATGCACGTTCGAGAGAGAGTTAGGCAAAAGAAAGGGATAAATGTCTTACACACAACACCCTCCATAGAACTAACCCTCAAGGAAAGAGTAAAAATAAAAGACCCACTTAGATGCCAGTTCCCATGCACGTTCGAGAGAGAGAGTTTGGCAAAAGAAAGGGATAAATGTCTTACACACAACACTGTATACCCTCACAATACCACCACACAATACCACCATAAACTGAACAGAAACACAATCCAGGAACTCAGAAACTCAATTGGCTGGCCAGAATGTAACCCTTTTTTATGTACTTTTTCTGGATGGCGCGACAATGAAACGGTCTGATACAACTTTCCTTTCAGCTTTAGTCCCTCTTGGCCCGCCTCCTGTGTGCGTGAAGGACGAGAAAAGAAAGTCCTTCCCCCTATACTGTTTAATTGAGTGTTTTTGCTTTATATTGTAGAGGGATTATTATTATTTATTTATTTATTTTCTTTTTTTTTATACCATGTGGGCTTTTCACGGGAATTTATGGGCTAAAGGGGATACTTATTAAGGGTGCCTCCTATTTCAAAGCTAAACCGTTGCCCTGAGTGAGGAAGCCCAACCTACACTCAGACCGTAGACAGGATTCGAACCGGTGCGCTTGGAGACCCCTCGGAATTTCTACCTATTTGTATGTTTTAAGAGGAGGTCTCAAGATATTTGTCCCTGAATTTTGGATAACTCACGTGATTTTTAAGGGAATTGGCAAAAGTGGGTGTTTTTTTCTTATATATATTTTGTTCCCCTTGGTCAATTATCCTTCCTGCATAAATAAGAAAGAGAGAAATTCGTTTAAAAGTGAAAATAAGGAATTCATGTGCTTTTTCAATTTTTTTTTACTTTATATTGTAGTGAAGTTATTATTTTTATCTATTTATGGTGCGTTGTTGATTTATTTGTATTATAGAAAGAGAAACTTTATACTGTAGAGAAATCGTTCTTTTATTTATTTGTATGTTAAAGTAAGTTGATTTAGATTGACTTGTATTAAAGGTGAAATTCGTCGAAGAAAGAAAATAAAGAACCCATGTACTTTTTAAACCAGGTGTGTTTACCTTATTTTGTATCATAGTTATTCTTTTATTTATTTGTATGTTATGGTAAGGTGTTCATTTATTTGCATTAGAGGTGAAATTCGTTTAAATATAAAAATAAGAAATCCAATCAAATGTACCTGTTATTCTCTACCTGTATGTCAAAGTAAGGTGAAAAGGTTACCTGTATAATGAGCAGCAAATTTGTACATATTAGCATTTGTATTAGCATATAATTTCCAATCGAGTACATTTGATTTATATTCCACTAGTTCCTCTCTACCCGTATGTCAAGGTGAGCTGGAAAATTTACCTTTATAATGAGTAGCAAATTGTACGAGCATTAGCATTAGCAGTGGCAGTAATGGGAAGCAAGGCAGCAAGGGTGTGGTTAGTGACAAACACCAGGACGCTGCCTAACACTTCTCTTGTAGCTTTCAGGAATCGCTCAGCTTGTGTTACGCGTAGCTTTCCAAGAGCGACATGTCAATACACTTCTTACAATCATTTTTCATGTTGCTTTTAGACTTTTCCTCCCGAGTGACTGGCATCTTATGTAGGGTTTCTTTTTCTTCTTCTCCTCCTCCTCTCCTCCTCTTCCTCCTTCTCCTTTTCTTTACAGTTCCTACTTTATTCCTCTCTCCCTTCATCTATCTCCTCTTCCTTCTCCTACTATTTCTCTCTCTCTCTCTCTCTCTCTCTCTCTCTCTCTCTCTTCACTCCAGTACCCAGCTGCCCCTCCTCCTCATTAGCAGCCTCACCTGTCATCGCGCGGCCGTTACCTGCAGCCCGGAGACCAATCAGGTGATTTAAGAGACCCGCCCGCCAATCAGGTGTGCCTTAATTAGCACTATAGGTGTGATGCGCCTTGTACTTTGACACACTTGCGATTGATTTGTGGGAGAGGGTGAGGGAGAGAGGGAGAGGGAGAGAGGAGAGGGAGATAGATAGATAGACTTGTTGGAGTTACAATTCTCTGTCTCTTTCTCTCTCTCTCTGTATCTGTCTCTCTCTCTCTCTCTCTCTCTCTCTCTCTCTCAAAAAACACAAACTGGAAGACAAAGAACAAGAAAGAAGAATCATAAACAAACACAAACTTAAAAAAATAAGATGAAAAAAAGAAAAAAGAATAAAAAAAAAACGAGAAAAACTGGTGATTATATTTTAGTGTCCGTGTGTGTGTGTGTGTGTGTGTGTGTGTGTGCCAGTGTCACAAGGGCCGCCTCTGTGCTGGCGTGCGCGGCAGCCTCGGGGTCGAATCAGCGAGGACAAGATGGAAGCTGGTAATAACATAATGAAGCATAATGATCATAGTAATGGTAGTATTGGCTGTTACTGGAGGAGGAGGAGGAGGAGGAGGAGGAGGAGGAGGAGGAGGAGGAGGAGGAGGAGGAAGGAGTCAAGGTGTGTGTCTGCATGTGTGTGTGTGTGTGTGTGTGTGTGTGTGTGTGTGTGTGTGTGTTTACTGTCTCTCATTATCTATCTATTCTTGTTTATTTTCATTTTTTATCACAGCTTCTCTCTCTCTCTCTCTCTCTCTCTCTCTCTCTCTCTACCTCCTAGCGACTCCCTTCCTCTGTCCTTCCCTTGTCTGTTCATCCCTTCCTTCCCCTCCTCTTCGTCCCCCTGTTCTGCAATACCCCCACGTGACACATGCCCCAAGCTTACGCCTCTCTCTCTCTCTCTCTCTCTCTCTCTCCGTAATCCTTGCTACCCTCTGTACACACGCTCTCTCTCTCTCTCTCTCTCTCTCTCTCTCTCTCTCTCTCTCTCTCCTCCTCCTCTCCTTCTCTCTCGTGCTATCCTCCTCCTCCTCCTCCTCCTCCTCCTCCTCCTCCTCCTCCTCCTCCTCCTCCTTCTCTTGCATTTTTACTACTTAATTTTTTTCTCTTCTTTTTTTCTCTTCTTTCTAGTCTTCTTTTTTTTCCTCTCCTCTCCTTCCTATATTCGTTTTTTTTCCTTCTCTCTCCTTCTTTCTTCTCTCTTTCTCTTCCTTCTTGTGTATATATTTAACTCTGCTTTTTCTTCTTCTTCTTCTTCTTCTTCTTCTTTTCGTTGTTGGTCATCTTTGTATTTCATTCTTGTTTCTTCCTCTTCCTATTCCTTCTCTTTTTATTCCGTTTCTTCCTTCTTATTACTTCCTCTTCCTCCTCCTCCTCTTCCTCATTCTCCTCCTCCTCCTCCTCCTCTTCTTCTTTCTCTTAATTCAGATATCAAGAAGCATTACGGATTTGCGAAATTCTTGTACTCCTCCTCCTCCTCCTCCTCCTCCTCCTCCTTATCCTCATCCTAAGAAATGCGTGAGAGAGAGTAGTAATGCCTAGGGTAGGGGATTTGCTCTCTCTCTCTCTCTCTCTCTCTCTCTCTCTCTCTCTCTCTCTCTCTCTCTCTCTCTCTCTCTCTCTCTCTCTCTCTCTCTCTCTCTCTCTCTCTCTCTCTCTCTCTCTTTATCAGATGACTTCTTCTCCGATAAGTTGCCAGTCGGGTGGTCTTCAAAGGAGAAGGAGGAGGAGGGGGAGGAGGAGGAGGAGGAGGAGGAGGAGGAGGAGGAGGAGGAGGAGGAAGCAATAAAAAAGTAATATCTCCTGCAGTAAGTGAAAAGAAATAAACATGATAACAGGAAGAAAGAAGAAGAAGAAGAAGAAGAAGAAGA
>NC_059284.1:4484989-4494989 GCF_017591435.1 Portunus trituberculatus
ACAACAACAACAACAACAACCTAACCTTTTACATTTCAAGGAATTTCTCTTCTATTTCCTTTTCGAGCGATATTGACCGCCTTTCCCCCCCACCTCTCTCTCTCTCTCTCTCTCTCTCTCTCTCTCTCTCTCTCTCTGCTCTCTTTTTTCTCTCTCTTTAATCTAATCTGCTTTTATTTTCCACATATTCCTTTCTCTTTTTATTCACTTTGAAGATTTATGGGTAATGTGCCTTTATTCCCTTTTTCTCCCCTTTTTCTCCTCTTCCTATTATCTACCTTACTCTTTGACATTCCTTCGTTACTTTAATCCTTTTTGTTACTCTATGAATTTCCTTTTTCTTGTTATTTGCTTTATTCTCATATTTTTCTTTACTTTATTTCTTTTCGTGACTTTCTAAATGTTTCTTACTTTTTTTTCCTCTTTAAATCTCCTTCTTTCTTTTTTTTCTTACTTTTCGTTACTTTAATCCTTTTCATTAGTCTGTGAATCTCTTTTTGTTACTTTTTTCCTCTTTAATTCTCCTTTTCTTATCATTTTCCTTACTCTTTCACGTTCTTTCTTTACTCAAATCCTTTTCGTTACTCTGAATCTCTTTTTGTTCTCTTTGTGTGTTCTGATTCCCTTTCTCTTTTTTACTTATTTCTATTCTTTTTCATATTTTCGTTGTTTATTCTTTACTTCTTTGTTATTTTGGTTTCTCTCATTTCTCCTTCGTTGTTTTTTTTATATATTTTATTATTTTTCTGCTTTTTCTTTCGTTCTTTTGTCATTTTTCTATTTATCTCTTTTGTTTCTCTTTCTCACTCTTTTTGATAAACTTTTTTTGTTATTCTGTCTTTTAAATGTTTCTTGATTCTCTTATTACTCATTAACACTCTCAAATATTCTCTTTCTTCCTCTTATATTCTCCTTCGTTAATCTTGATCTTCTTGTCTTAGTCTTGAACTCCACTTCTATTATTTTCTCTCCTCTTCTTCTGCTCTTTATCATGTTTTGTTATTCACACTCTTTATTTTTCTCTTAGTGTTTATTTTCATTTCATTATTATAGTTTCCTGCTTATCCACTCTTTTATCTTTATGTCCCATGCACTATTTATTATCTGCTTCACTATTGTTATTCTCGTCTTCCTTCCACTCTCTTTATTATGTTTATCACTATTATTTGCCAGTCCTTCAATTCGTTCTAGACTTTTATGATCATATCGATATGTTCTATTTTAACGTCACTACCAATTTTAACTTCACATCTTGCAATCATTTTCTTTCTTCCTGTCTTTCTATTTTGATTTTTGTACGTGTTTTGTTTTGTTTTCTTCCACACTCTCCTCCACTTGTCTTGTCTTGTCTGCCTTCCTCTCCATTTTCTTTTCCTCATCCTTTCATCTTTCTTCTACTTCTTCTCGTCTCCTTTTCCTTTCTTTTTTTTCTCATCCCTCGTTTCTCTTTTAAGTTTCGTCTCCTTTTCCATTTCCTTCAATTTTCTCTACTTATCTCATCGTTCCTTCGTCTGTCACTGTATCAATTTTACGTTTATTCACCTTATTTTTCCTCTCATGTTATCTAGTTCGTCTATTTATTCTCCCATTCTCATCCAACATCTACTTATCTCCATTCCTTCGTCTATTCACCTCTTCGCCTCTTCATCCTCTCATCCATTCGTTCCCTGCATCTATTCATCATTTCGTCCCCTTCTATATTCTCCCTTCGTCCTGATTTATACCTCATCCTCTCGTCCTCTCTGTCCTCTGTGTCTCTCCTTAGGTACACAGATTTCATGAATTTCCCATTAAGGTTGAATTAAGATCACAGTTGCCCGCCTCGCTTCGCCACGGGGAGCTGTGTCACATTTGCTTTACAGATTAGTGGGATTATTGGTCTGTGGTTTTGGTCCAGGGGTCTTTAAATGATGATGATGTTGTTTATTATTATGCTAGTGGCGATGAGGAGGAGGATAATGGTAAGGTGGATTCGAGTGCTTATAATCTGGACTTGGAGGAGTTAAAGGTATGAGGAAGACGAGATTGCTGGTTTCGCTTTTGTTGTTGTTGTTGTGGTGGTGGTGGTGGTGGTGGTGGTGGTGGTGGTGGTGGTAGTAGTAGTAGTAGTAGTAGGAATAAGAAGAAGGAGAAGGCGAACAAGATGAAAAAGAAGAACAAGAAGAAGAATAAGAACAAGAAGAAGATGATGATGATTATGACGATGAAAAATAAAGATGAGGAAGAAAATAAAACCAAAATAAGAGGACGAAGAACAACAACAACAACAACAAAACGATAACAACAGCAACCTTCAAATATCACAACACAACAAAGAAAACGAGAGAGAGAGAGAGAGAGAGAGAGAGAGAGAGAGAGAGAGAGAGAGAGAGAGAGAGAGAGAGAGAGAGAGAACAAAATAAACAAACCCGATACACAAGACACAGACACACAGACGTACAGACACAGCGAGGCAAGAGGTGAAGCTTGTATAATGATGAGACGCCAGATTGAACACACTTGTCCGCCATCTTGTTCAGCGTAGAGACAACCCACGTGTCATTGCGGCGACTCGTAAACGTCATCAGCGCGAACGTCCCTCCTGCCCTTCACTCCAGCGGCGCCCGACACTGAGATTGTAACGGAGAGAGAGAAAAAAAGAAGCAGATCATATTCTCCAGCCTCTCACCGCCTGAAGAGAGAGGAAAAAGCGCTAAGGAGTCAACCCTCATATTTTTCTTCAAGTTTCCATTTCTTTTTTACATTATCAGATTGGAAACTCATATCACTCGTTTGATTGGATCCGGTTAGCCTACACACACACACACACACACACACACACACACACACACACACACATGAACACGTACAAATAAAAAACTTACATACACATCATCCCGTCAGCACCACAAGCTTCATCTGGCAACACTGACACGCCTCGCTTTTGCCATATCAAGTTTCCCTTCCTATATAGTAAACAAAAATCTAATGAATCACTAATGCGTGTAATTCGACTTAAGCTTATCCTTCTGCTGTAGTCAGGCCCACCTACAGAAGGCGTGGGAGAAGGGGTGATGGATATGAAGGGTAACAGATGGCAGGGGGAGGGGCTAACGCGGCATGGGTTGGTGACATCACAAAGGGAGCCACGCCATCTGTTAGTTGGATGCTACACTACGCCTCACTTTAGCCTTTCCCTTTATCCTTTCCTCCTCTTCCCTTCACGTGGCCGAGGGAAAGAACAACGAAGTGACAGTAGCATAGGAAAGTGCCCCGTGGTTCCCTAGTGACTGGTTAATGACGATAAGGGAGTGAGGCGGCCAATGAGCTTTCTCCTCCCGAGTGAGTGGCTAAGCAGAGGCCAATCACATCGCAAGAACGCAGTATGTTAGGTATTTCCCGCCGAGAAGGTCAGGTCACGAGTCATGTGGTCTGTTTGCTGCCATGTGACCTCGGCCCGTGGTAATTGTTATTGTTATTGTCATTATTACTATCATTATTATCATTTCCCTTCATTCTCTTTGCTCTCCTCTCCTTCCTTCTCTCCCTCCTTTCTCTCCCCTCCTGCCTTCTCTCTCTCTCTTTGCTATTCTTATTACTATCATTATCATCACTATTTCCCTTCATTCTCTCATCATACTTTGCTCTCCTCTACTTCCTCCTCTCCCTCCTTCCTTCTCTCTCTCTTCTCTCCCTTACCCTCTTCTTCTTTCTCTCCCTCTCCCTTTTCCTTTCCATGCCCACGTAACTTCGAGGCAAATGTCAGATACCAATAGTGTAAAAAGTATGTCGAGAGAGAGAGAGAGAGAGAGAGAGAGAGAGAGAGAGAGAGAGAGAGAGAGAGAGAGCACCCCGCAGATATATATAATAGTTACCTAATAGACACACTCCATCAGGCACTATGATAGGTAAACAAAGCCCCACATGCATATATAAATAGATAAATTGAAAGATACTAGATTGATAGATCGATAGATGGATAAGGAGACGAGAGAGAGAGAGAGAGAGAGAGAGAGAGAGAGAGAGCTAGTCGGGTTCTGGGTACTAATACCATGCATAGTGGAGCCATGTTAGAGAGAGAGAGAGAGAGAGAGAGAGAGAGAGAGAGAGAGAGAGAGAGAGAGAGAGAGAGAAGGAAATGTTAAGAAATGTTACTCATTGCAGCTGGGCGACTGTTGAGAGGCATAATAAGGTGTGTGTGTGTGTGTGTGTGTGTGTGTGTGTGTGTGTGTGTGTGTGTGTGTGTGTGTATGTGTGTGTGTGTGTGTGTGTGTGTGTGTGTGTGTTTGCTTCTTCATGTGAGCGATAAATTTACCAAGATTTATTATGACGTGTTTATGTATTACCCTCTCTCTCTCTCTCTCTCTCTCTCTCTCTCTCTCTCTCTCTCTCTCTTGTGACAGGTTTCTCTTTGACAGACCAGAATACGTAAGTGCCTGTCCTCTCTCTCTCTCTCTCTCTCTCTCTCTCTCTCTCTCTCTCTCTCTCCACGCCGGCGGCAAAGCGCTCTCTGATTGGCCAAAAACTCCGCGTGCAGTGTCGTTTCAGCCAATAGCGAGGCTGGAAGGACTACCATTCTCCATAATTCTCGCCAAAAATGTCTGACCAATCGTAAAAATGGTAATGGTGGTGGTTCGCGGGGCCAGTGACCAAAGACGCCACCGCACAGCTCTCTCGCGTCGGCCCGTCAGCTTGTAAACAATGGGGTGTGGAGTTCGGCGCGTGGCTGCTCTATTCGGCGCGCCCCTGCCACCTGTTCCCTCCTCGGCCCTGGCAGGTGTTACTAAGGGAGGCTGGGCAGGTGAGGGCAGGTGAGGGGCCTCAGGAGGTGTGAAGGGCGGGCAGACAGACAGGTGGTGGCCCAGAGAAAGATGGAGTATTGTAGAAAGTAAAGGAGGAAATGGGAGACAGAAAGTAAGACGGAGATTGAAAGACAGACTGGCAGGTGTGCTCATATAAATTGAAGAAAAGGCGGATGAGAAAGAAAAAAATAAATGATAAAACAAGTATATCGAGAAAACGAGTAGAAAGTAAAGGAAGAAACACAGAATGAAAGACGGAGAGATTGAAAGAGAGACTGACAGGTATTCTTGTGTAAATTGAAGAGGAGGAGGAGGAGAAAGAAAACAAATAATAAAACAAGACAGAGAGAGGCAGAAAACGAGTAGAAAGTAAAGACAGAAACACAAAATGAAAGGTAGAGAGGTATGGACAGATTGAGAGATAAACTGACAGGAAAACTCGCGTAAATTGAAGAGGGGACAGATGAGAAAGACAGACAAACAGATAATAACCCAAAAAAAAAAAAAAAAAAAGAGACAGCCGGGAAACAAGTAGAAAGTAAGGAAGAGGAAATGAAATGAAAGAAAGAAAGAGAAATAAGAATAAGACAGAAGGAAAAACAAAACAAGGACACAGACAAAAAAAAATCAAATAACAAACAAAACAGAGAATATGAAACTGAATCACAAACACATACATACATACATACAGACAGACAGACAGACAGACAGATAGACAGACAGAAGCAAGTCGGAGATAAGGAGAGACAAACATTCACACAGATGGACACGACAATAAAGAAAGAGACAGACAGAGAGGCAACAATCAGACAGACAAACACAGACACCAACACACACCGACACACACCAAAATGTGAGAAGGAGGAGATAAATAACAAAGAAAGAGAGAGAGAGAAAGAAAAAAACTGCAGTGAAATTCTATCCTCTATCTCTCTCTCTCTCTCTCTCTCTCTCTCTCTCTCTCTCTCTCTCTAAACAAACAAAAGGGACGTACAAAAGGTGACAAAACAATGAAAAAAAACGATAAAAATGGCAACAGAAAATGACTAGGTTAACAAAACATTTACCTTTTTTTTCTTTTTCTTTTCTTCTTCTTTTTGCAACACTTTCATTTTTTCATTGTGCTGTTTCTTTTGTCATCACCCTCCACCCCATACCTCCCTCCCTCTCTCTCCCTACACCTGTGGCCTTTCCCTCCTCCTCCTCCTCCTCCTCCCTTCATAACCCTATCTGATCTTTTCATTCCTCCTCCTCCTCCTCCTCCTCCTTTTTCTTCTCTTGCTCCTCCTCCTTCTCGTGCTGTTGTTCTTTTCGCCTCGTCTCTCTCTCTCTCTCTCTCTCTCTCTCTCTCTCTCTCTCTCTCTCTTGTTTTCACCCACATCCACCACCTCCTATCTTTTCCTCCTACTACCTATCCTTACCTGTCCCCAATCCCCGTCACCCCCTCTTATCATTGGCCACCTGGCGTACTTGGCATCCTGGTTAACTTCAATGGAATTATGGTCATTTAGACAGACAGGGGAGGGAGGCAGAGAGAGGCAGAGGGAGAGGGAGAGAGGGAGCCGTGAAATCTGAGGTAAATAAGAAGGGAGTGGAGTAGCAGAGGTGTTCACTAGCATTACTCCTGCTGCTGCTGCTTCAAATGGCAGTGAGGAGAATGGTAATGTCTCTAGTGTGGCTCGGGTGTTCCTGCGGCCTCTGGTGGTGGTGGTGGTGGTGGTGTGAGGTGCAGGCTAGCTCAAGAATGCTTACGTGTCTTCCCTTGTGTTGGTTTGTGTTGGTTTGTGTTGGTTTGTGTTGGTTTGTGTTGGGGTTTGTGTTGGTTTGTGTTAGTTAGTGTTGGTTTGTGTTGGTTTGTGTTAGCTAATCTGTCTTTGGTTTTCTTCCTTGTTTTTCTCTCCCTCGGTTTGTGTTGGGAGTGGATTTGTGTGTGTGGAAATCAAACTTCTATACTGAGGTGTCATGAATTACCTCAGGTGTGATGGTTATGATACCTGACTATCTGACTCTCTCTCTCTCTCTCTCTCTCTCTCTCTCTCTCTCTCTGCTCGATGCCCTTTTCCACCACCAAGAATGCAGAAATTTTAAGGTATTAGTTTGTATTTAGTTTGTGTTGCCAGTTGATGTACACACTCTCCTTACAAACACCCCACAACTTTCCACGCTCCGATGCACTTGCCTGATCACCGACCGAGGCAAAATGGTGAACTTTCTCGTGGTAATCTAAATTTTCACGCACGATTTCTGTCCAGGGATTTACTGAGTGCAGGATTACAGGATCAGTTATATGTAGTGTTTTATATAGAGAGGGATGTCAATTGTGTTCTAAAATGGTGTTATAGATTGTCCTATGTGGTTTAAGCCTTTTTTCGTGCCATTAGTGTCGTTTGGTGATATTGGAACCACTGTTATAGATCATTTGGACGTAAAGATGAAGAAAAAGCAAGATGAACAAGGAGAATGTGATTAAGAATAAGAACAATAAAAACAATATGAAGCAGAACAAGAATGATTACAGTACCAATGATAATAGTAACTACAAACATTAACTACTACCACTACCACTACTACTAACGCTACTACTGCCACTACTACTTTGACTACTACTACTACTACTACTACTACTACTACTACTACTACTACAAATAAATTCCCTGCCTTCCTCTGTATATCTTCCTTATAACCTGAATTGTTTTAAGAGCGGGAGATTTCAAGATACTCCTAATAACTTTACCTAATCCCTTTGACTCATCTCCTTATCTGACACCTACAATGGCCCTACTACTACTACTACTACTACTACTACTACTACTATTACTGCTCCTTTGCCTTTTGTTTCTATCACTAACACAGCTATTTTTTTTCTTTTCCCTTCTTTATTTCTTTTTTCTCCTAACCTAACCTAACCTAACCTACTACTACTTCTCCTCCTACTACTACTACTACTACTATTTTGCCTGCTGCCTTTTTTCTATCTCTTTTCCTTTCTTTCTTTCTTTTTTTTCGTAACCTAACCTAACTTAACCTACTATGTACTTCTCCTACTACTACTACTACTACTATTACTACTACTGCTGCTGCTGCTACTACTTTGCCTGCTGCCCTTATCGCTTACACGGCCTCACCATTTACAAGTTTACAAGCGAGTGACAGTCAGGTCAAAGTGGAGGCTCGTGTCCTCTCTCTCTGCATCTTCTTTCTTCTTGCATCCTCCTCTCATTGTCTTTGTTCTCACTAATCCTTTCTTTTTTTTTCTCTTTTCCTTTTTTGTTTATTCTTTGTCGTGACCTCTGTTTTATTGAGTGCTTTTTTTTCTTCTTTTGTTTTTTTTTCTCTAGGATGTTTATCTTTCTTTGTGGTCATCTGTGTTGTAACTTCATAAAAATCTCTTCATAGTCTTAAATTTTTTTCTTCTTCCTTTTGTTTTCCCGTTTCTTCGTCTCGTTCTTGTTGTTCTTGCGTCATTTTCTGCTTTGTATGTGTTTTATCAGCATTTTCCCACACACTTTTCTTCTCAACATTTCTTTTCCCTTCTGAATTTCTCATTTTTGTCTTGGTTATTTTCATCATGATTTCTCCAGATTTCTTTCATCGCCTTTCTTTTCTCTTCTAATTCCATCACTTTACAGCTTTCTATTTATCCATTTACTTAATTTTCTTACTTCTCATAATCCTTTCCTCCCCTTCCTCCTTCTCACTTTTACCTTCTCATTTTTACCTTGAAGCTTTTAATTTATCGATTTACTTATTTTTCTAACCATTTCTCCTCCTCCTCCTCCTCCTCCTCCTCGTCCTCCTCAGTTTTACCTTGAAGCTTTTTCATTTATCAATTTACTTATTTTTCTAACTATTTCTCGTGATCCTTCCCTCCTCCTCCTCCTCCTCCTCGTCCTCCTCTTTTCTCAGGTAGACATCAGGTGCGGGAATCCTGCTCTCTTATCTACCATTCCGCGGCCCACCTGGCGATGCAAGAACAGGTGTGTGGCTCGCTGGCTCTCTGGCTGAGTGGAGATGGCGGCCACTCTCATGTGAATCGAGCCACTTGGGGAATGAGTTGACGGTTCCTTGGTGTGGCAGTTATGTGTGGAAGCTGAGATAAGACTGTGTGCTTGCGAGTGTTAGTCCTCTCATGTAGTTTTGTGGTCCTTTAGTGTTATGAGAGATGGCTGATGGGTATGTTAGAGGTGCGTAAGTGTTGTGGCTGTTAAGTGTTGGAATGCAGTGTTGTGTTCTCGATTATTGGCTGAAGTTGTCTTGCTTTGGGTTGTTTGATGAGAAATGGTAAGTTTGGAGTACACTGGGGTATACTATCATCTTCAGTACTGGGAGATTTGTGTACGATTAGACTATTTTCTTGACATTAGGAAGGGTCTATGGAGGTCAGAAGATGAATGGCCAAAATCTTCACTATCTTAATCTCCCCACACACACAATTTTCTGAAGCAGTATACAATTACCAAATAGTAAGTAGAATAAATATTAAGGAGGTTACGTTAGGTTAGATTAGGTTAGGTTGGTTAGTGTGAAATGCAAGAAAAGGCTGTGTGTTTACCGTTAATCTGCTTTGGAATACACTGGTATGTATTAACCCTTTCAGTACTGGGACGCATTTTTACCATGATTTTGGTTATAATTACACGATTCTATTTACATTAGGAAGGGTCTATGGAGGTGAGAAGATTAACAGCCAGAGTCTTCACTGTTTTAATCCCCCACATAAGTTTCTGAAACAGTATAAAACCACCAAATAGTAAGCAGAATTAATACGAAAACGTGTCATGGTACTGAAGAGGTTAGGTTAGGTTAGGTGAGGTTAGATTATTCAAGTGTGGAATGCAAGAAAAGGCTATGTGTTTGCCATTGCAGTTTTTTTCATGCTTGGAGATCCTTATTATTCTGTTTTGGAATGCACTGAGATACATTAGAGTTAGGTTAAGTTAGGTTAGTTAAGTGTGGCATCCAAATGGAGGGTGTTTGTCATGCCTTGAAGATCTCTATTAGTCTTGCTATGAGAGGCAGCAGGTTAGGAATGCATGAGAATTACTTAGGATGAGCGGCAGTGGAGTGAGGAGTCGTGGTGAGGCAGTAAAGTGTGGCATTCAAACTACTGCACATCCCTTGGCATTGCAGTGTTGTCGTGTTGTTTGGGGGTCTCTTTTAGTCTTAAGAGTGATGGCTTCTGTGTATGTTGGAGTCAGATGGTGTGGCAGTCACGTGTG
>NC_059284.1:4504989-4512489 GCF_017591435.1 Portunus trituberculatus
GTGTGTGTGTGTGTGTGTGTGTGTGTGTGTGTGTGTGTGTGTGTGTGTGTGTGTGTGTGTGTGTGTGTGTGTGTGTGTTAATGGAAGAAGACTAGTAGATGCTCTTGTTTATTTTTCATTCCATATCTATCTCTCTCTCTCTCTCTCTCTCTCTCTCTCTCTCTCTCTCTCTCTCTCTCTCTCTCTCTCTCTCTCTCTCTCTCTCTCTCTCTCTCTCTCTCTCTCTCTCTCTCTCTCTCTCTCTCTCTCTCTCTCTCTCTCTCTCTCTCCAGTAAATGATAGACAGACAGACAGACAGACAGACAGACAGACAGATAGACAGACGGGTAGAGGTAATGATGGCTGAATGTTTGTGTATTCTGGCTCCCTCCGTCCCCTGAGAAGGAGGAGGAGGAGGAGGAGGAGGAGGAGGAGAGGAAAAACAGGAAGACGAAATAAACAGTAATAGTAGCAGAGAGAGAGAGAGAGAGAGAGAGAGAGAGAGAGACAGAGAGCACCAGCACACACCTCACAGAACAGCAGGCTTTACCAACAGACCTTTACACTTTTCTCCCGTGGCATTATAAAGACGTTATGGGCGCCACTCAGCAGCCGTCTGGCCAGCCCACAGGTGAGGCGCGGCGTGCAGTTTGGTTCTCCTCACCTTACAAAGCCCAGTGCGAGATTGGAAACCGTTCAGTGCGCAGCTTTACGATTCGATCCCATCACTGTGGCGTTAATCCGAAGAGCAAGACTTTGAACCAGATTTACAAGTGTCTTTAAACCCACGCATTGCTCCTTTAGAGAAAGTTAATATGTTGTTTAAATATACCTGTAAGATTTATGGTCTCTAGTGTGGTCTCAACGTTGTTATTTCTCCTGTCTTGTTTTAGGTGCGGGTAAAAACTCAGCCAGACTTCTTAAAAGGCGTTCGTTCTCTCAGCGCTGTTAGAAAGTCGATGGAATGTTGGCAGTTGTCATATCGTCGACTTTATGAGTGTAGCTAACCTATATATACTTACTTATTACATACTACTACTACTTCCTGGCTACTACCTCATGCTCACTTACTGCAAATTATACTATTAAAATGATGTTCCAGTACTTCATCATTCACGGGTGCTGGTTTCACTCTTATCATTGAATTTACTTTACTGATCCAGGTTATAATTCTACAAGGAACGCTTCACTCCCTCACCGCGACTGTTTTCCAAGGCCACAGAGATGATTAGCACGGTTTTCACATGTGTTTCTATTGTTGATGGTATAGAATGTATGTTAATCTGTCACTTTAACCCCTTCTGTACCATGACGCGTTTCCATATTCATTCTGGCGACTATTTGGGGACTTATGTGGGGATTAAAATAGTGAAGACTGTGGACTATTAATCTTCTGACCTCCTTAGACCCTTCCTATTTCCAATAAAATGGTCTAATCGTACAGAAATCTCATGGTAAAAATGTGCCCCAGTATTTTTTTTATTTATTTATTTATCTTTTTATTTATACCATTTGAAGGGGTTAACCATACAAACACCCTTAACCCTTTCAGTACCATGACGCATTCTGGCGACCATTTGGGGACTTTATACAGCTTTAGAAACTTATGTGGGGGATTGAAATAGTGAAGACTGTGGACTATTAATCTTCTGACCACCGTAGAGCCTTCCTATTTCCAATAAAATGGTCTAATCGTACACAAATCTCATGGTAAGAATGTGTCCAAGTATTGAAGGGGTTGACCGTACTTACAAACACCCTTAGGAACCATCATAAAATCGACTGGATCCTCTTGAGACAATGGAGGAACAGCGAAGAAGTGTTTCAGAATAAGAACCTAATTTGTGAACGCTCCTTTGACCCTTTACTCGATCCTTTGTGTTAACCCTTTATTTCGATCCTTTACTGCCTTGATACTTCATTTTAAACCTTGATTCTGACCCTTTAGTTTGACCTTTTATTTGGATCCTTTTCTTTATCCCTTTATTTTAACCCTTTACTTCAACCCTTTATTTTAACCCTTTATTCTAACCCTTTATTTTAACCCTTTACTTCAACCCCTTTCACTTTAACTCTTTATCTTGACACGTCTCTTTGAATCTTCATCTTAACCCTTTCGCTTTAACCCTTTACTTCAACCCTTTACTTTAACCCTTTCACTATAACCCTTTGCCTCAGTGCTATGGGTAGCAAGTCACCTAAATAATAAGACATGGAATCCTGACGAACACTCCACAGGATATAAGGAACAGGATGAAGGGAGTTATTTTGCCACTCCAACTTCAAAATAAACAAATAAATTCAATAAAATAATTAAATAGAACAACCAAACTTAACTACAATAAAAAAAACCAAAAAAATTGTTACTTTCCTCTTAAAAACAACACAAACAAATAAAAACGAACTATAGCAAGCGTGAAAGTTGGCATTTGTCAGGTACACTAGACAGACAGAGACAGGCAGGCAGACAAGCAGGGAGGCAGGCAGGCAGTCACCGTGCTTGCCTTTCCCGGCCTCCTGCACCCTGCCGCGGTCCACAGCATAGCAGGGGAGGGTGGGTGAAGGCCGGACAAGACATGGGGAGGCAGGGAAGAGCAGAGAAGAGCAGGGGAGAGCAGGGGAGAGCAGGGGAGAGCAGGGAGGCAGGGAGAGCAGGGGAGGGCAGAGGAGAGCAGGAGAGAGCAGGGGAGAGCAGGGGAGAGCAGGGGAGAGCAGGGGAGACCAGGAAAGGGCAGGGAGGCAGCGGCGTTCCCGAAGTGGTGCGACTATTAATCTTCCTGGGAATTAAGTGGACTCTCGCTACCTTTCCTTGTGGAGGGAGGTGGATAGGGGTGGATGGGCCGGTGGATGGGGGTAGATTGGGCTGGGGCTGGACGGGGAGCGGATTGGAGGTGGATAGGAAGGTGGAAAGGGGGATGGATGGGGCTGGATTGGAGATGGAAGAGAGACGGATTAGTGGGATGGGTTGGGGATGTGAATGGGGTGGTTTGGAGGCGGATGGGAGGTGGATGGAGGTGTGGGTGGGGTGGATGGGGTGTGGATGGGAAAAGGATGGGTATGTGTGTGTGTGTGTGTGTGTATGTGTGTACATTTATTGGTCTAAATCTATCAGTCTCTTTTTTTCTTCTTTATTCTCTGTTTATCCACTTTTTATTCTTATTTTTTACGATCTTTCTTTATTCTGTCTTTATCATCTTATTTTTATCTTCATTGTCTTTATTTACTTGTTTCTTGTTCCCTCATTTGTTTCGTCATAATTTTCCATTTCCATCTTTTATTCATTTTTCCGTTTAATTCTCAGATTTTTCGCTTCTTCCCATTTCCTTTCCCATCCCTCCCACTTCCTCTTCCTCCTGTCACTCATTCCTCTTCCGTTACTCTCCTCTTCCTCTTCCTCCTTCTCCACTTCCCTTTTTCCCTGCGTGGTTCCTCTTCGTTTCCTCTCATAGACACTTCCTGCACCACCTCCTCCTCTTCCTCCTCCTCCTCCTCCTCCTCCTCCTCCTCCTCCTCCTCCTCCTCTTCCTCCCTTCTTTTCCATTTTTCCCCTTTCTCCTCCCCTTCCGCTCCCCTCTTCCGTCCCTCCCTCGGCAGGAAATACGAGGTCAACTACTGAGAAGAGGTCAGGTCACAGGTGCCGGAAACAGTGACAGACAGACAGACAGACAGACGGAGAGAGACAGATAGAGACAGATAGACAGAGAAACAGACAGAGAGATAAACAAACAGATTAAAAGGAAGGAAAGATTGGAAAATGGACAGCGCACAGAGAGAGAGAGAGAGAGAGAGAGAGAGAGAGAGAGAGAGAGAGAGAGAGAGAGAGAGAGAGTGTCCATGCTTAAAAATGCTATCATACCTTTTTCCATTCCTCCCCTCTCCTTCCCCCTCTCCCTTTCCCCTTTACCCTCTCCCTCTCCCTCCCTCCCCGCGTTCCTGTCACCTGGCCACCTTCACCTGTCGGGCACACGAGGGCGTAGCACCTTAATTACAGGTGAAAGGGGTGTAATCAATGAAGGAGAGGGAGGGGGGGTTAACCTTGCATTATCTTTCACTATCTTCACTATCACCTGTGTCTGTACTTCTCTCACATCACCATCAACATCTCTCTCTCTCTCTCTCTCTCTCTCTCTCTCTCTCTCGTTTATCTTTTATTAGCAAGTTAATTAGCTTGATTTGCAGCGTCACTTAGCTCGTAAACACACGCACGCATGCACGCGCACACACACACACACACACACACACACACACACACACACACACACACACACACACACATTTCCAGACAACCATCAACATAATTATTTACAAGACGCTAACACATTAATTACCAGAGAGAGAGAGAGAGAGAGAGAGAGAGAGAGAGAGAGAGAGAGAGAGAGTGTCGGGTGTGGAGTGTTGGGTAGGGGGGAGGGGGGATACTCAGGTAATTAATTAGACAAACAGAAAACGGAGAGAGGCACGCGACACACTCCCTGAATGCAGCTTTGAAACGGGAGGGGATTGCTGACTTGCGGGACGCCTCGTTGAGTGCCTTGTGTGGCGGCGGGAGGCGCTGACGAAGGCGATGACGAGGGGGGTGATGGTGGTGGTGGTGAGGATAGTGGGGAGGAGGAGGAGGAGGAGGAGGAGAAAAGATGATGATGATGATGATGATGGTGATGATGATGATGAGGAGGAGGAGGAGAAAAAGATGATGATGATGACGATGATGAAGAGGAGGAAAAGAAAAATTATGATGATGAAGAGGAGGAGAAGAAAATTGATGATGATGTTGAAAGATGATGATGATGATGATGATGATGATGATGATGATTAGTTTGATCATTACGTACAAATATTTATTTCTCTGTAACGCAAAATATACCTCCTCCTCCTCCTCCTCCTCCTCCTTCTCCTCCTCCTACTCCACCATCACCATTATTATTATTGGCAGTCATTACTAGTACATTCTCCTAACTTTCTCTCTCTCTCTCTCTCTCTCTCTCTCTCTCTCTCTCTCTCTCTCTATTCTATCTCTCCCCTTTCCTTCACTATTACCTTTCTTTTTACTATCCTTTCTTTCATTCCTTCATTTATTTCCTCTATTATTCCCTTCCTTATCTCATTATCTATCTATCTGTACTCCCCTTCTCTCTCTCTCTTTCTCTCTCTCCCCATCTCTCTCTCCTTTGTTCCGCCATCTATACTATAATTAAGACTACTTTCCATTAATACCACGGCTCTCTATCACACACCAAGGCATATAAAGGTAAGTGGTGCGCCGTTGCCGTGTGTAATGTAATATGTAATCAAGGTTTCCAGGCACGTACTCGCTGGTATTGTGCTCTCTATTCTTATTAAGGCCGCTGCTGTTTGTGTCTGCGTCGCTTGTCACAAAGGAACACAAAGGAGATGCAAGTTGTGGGTGGTTTTTTTTTTCTATTTGTGTGTGTTTGTGTGATGGGTTTATTCCGTTGAGGTTGAAAAAATTGGTTTGTCAGATTTTCATTTTTTCTTTTGTTTCTCTTTTTTTTTTTTTCTTTCTTTAATGATGTAGAATTCTTGTTAACCCCTCAAGTACCATGCCACGTTTCCATATTTGTTCTGCTTACTATTTAGTGATTTTATACAGCTTCAGAAACTTATGTGGGGGATTAGAATAGCGGAGAGTGTGGCCATTAATATGTTGATCTCCATTGACCCTTCCTAATGTCAATAAAATGGTCTAATCGTAAACAAATCTCAAGGTGAAAATGTATCCCACTACTGAAGGGATTAAGCTTACTCTAGATTCATGAAAACACTTGAAAACATAAACACTTCCACTACAGCATGTCAATCTACTACTGCAATCTTAAAATATCCCTAGAAAAAAAACAAATCATTTTCACAAAAGCAAGTTAAACTGTCTCTAGAACAATATCAACACCATCTAAATCCCTCCAATAACTTCCACTCTGACTACAATCCTTAAATATCCAATAACATTCACAAAAGCAAGAAAACACCCTAGAATAACCCAATAATTTTCACAAAAGCAAGTTAAACTGTCTATAGAATCATATCAACACCGTCCAAAGGTTTCCAATAATTTCCACTACCACTAGAATCCTTGCATATTCAATAACATTCACAAAGGCAAGAAAACAACCCAGAATAACCCAATAATTTTCACGAAAGCAAGTTAAACTGTCTGTAGAATCATACCAACACCGTAAAGAGGTTCCCAATAACTTCCACTACCACTAGAATCCTTGCATATTCAATAACATTCACAAAAGCAAGAAAACACCCTAGAATAACCCAATAATTTTCACAAAAGCAAGTTAAACTGTCTATAGAATCATATCAACACCGTACAGAGGTTCCCAATAACTTCCACTACCACTAGAATCCTTGCATATTCAATAACATTCACAAAGGCAAGAAAACAACCCAGAATAACCCAATAATTTTCACGAAAGCAAGTTAAACTGTCTGTAGAATCATACCAACACCGTACAGAGGTTCCCAATAACTTCTACTATGACTACAATCCTTATAAACCTAATAACATTCACAAAAGCAAGTTAAGCAATCTCTGGAATCATAAAAACACTTGAAAACTCCAATAACTTCCACTAGTGTCAAAACCGATCAAGATAAAGACGCTGAAATGTTTTAAGAATTTAGACTTAACGCTCCGATACACATAATCTATATAGCTTTGGACATTCACTATTTTCTAAGGCCAGAGACATTACTTGGGTTCCCACGAGAACTTTCCCGAATTGACGGCGAAAAATCTTCATTAATTCTTCACTGGAAACATGGAAACGCCCTTACAAGAACGCACTACCTTCTACAGGAGCGCTAACAGTGAGCGGGACATGTCGGAACCTTCAAATGCAGACTACTATTTTTTTTTTTTTTTTTTGGCGGGGGCGGTTTATATGAGCCTGGCTGGTGTGACATCTTACCCCATTCACTCATTCACTCCCTCAATTCTTTATCCTTCCCTCTATTTTTTTTTCCATTCTCTATAACTTTTTTTCTTGGCTTTTCTTGATTCCTCCCTTCCTTCCTTTCCTTCTTTCTGCCTTCTTATCCTCTTTCTCTGATATAACCTAACGGGGTTTCCAGACACAGACGCTGGCTCTTGCACACACCTCATCAATTCAATCCCAAAATCTAGATCCAAATTAAACCATCTGCATCCAACATTGCCTGGCTACTCAATCACAAAGGAAGAACACGCAGCAGCAGATCTATTGGCCCTTAGTGTCTGCTGAAGGGACGGCAAGACAGGTGAAGGTTCGGCACGAGGAAGCACACACACCCTCGCTGCTGTGGCATTGCTGTGTCTTCTGCTATCACCGCCGATATCTGTGGGCGCTGCTCCCTTGGCGGGCGTCGCGGATAATCATAGCGGCTGTCTGAGTCTGTTGTTTTCTTCCCTATGTATCACGGCGGGGATCTGAGAAAGCCTCTCTTGCGGGCCGCGTAGAGGCGAGGCACGGCACGGCAAGGCAAGGCGAGTCTCACCCAGGTCCCATCCCCTCC
>NC_059284.1:4517489-4572489 GCF_017591435.1 Portunus trituberculatus
GATGGGGAGAAAACCAAGAAGGAATGCGTTTAAGATGACGAGAGAGAGAGAGAGAGAGAGAGAGAGAGAGAGAGAGAGAGAGAGAGAAATTCATAGAAGCAAGTAATCTCATGAACAAATGAAAGTCTAAAAAAGTAATAAAAAATGATGAAAAGAGAAAGCAAAGAAAGATTGATGGAAGGCGGGGTGAAAAAACAGCAGCTTCTTTACTTCACCTCCTTCTCTTGTCCTGCACGGAGCCGCCACTCAGCAGGCCGTGCAGTAAGAGGCTGACTAGGGAAACATGCACGAAAGCCTGTCAAGTGCTTGCCTGAAATCTCGTACACCACTCTTCCCTCACGCCACCACCACCACCACCACCACCACCACCACCACGCCTAGTGCACATTAGAGCCTTACAAAGATGATTAGAGTGCGAGGGTATTAGTTCAAGGCGTGGTGAGATGATGTATAGTGATTGTTAATGGTGAACGCTGCCTCTCCCGCCGCTAAGACGATGTTCTGGTTGCGTTTGATGAGGTCTGGATGGTGAGAGGTATAGAGGCAGGCAGGGACAGGCTGAGGCAGGCAGAGGCAGGCAGGCAGAGGCAGAGGCAAGCAGGTAGAGGCAGAGGCAGAGGCAGAGGCAGAGGCAGACAGAAGCAGCCAAGCAGAAGCAGGCAGGCAGGCAGGCAGGCAGGCAGGCAGAGGCAGAGGCAGAGGCAGACAGAAGCAGCCAAGCAGAAGCAGACAGAAGCAGCCAAGCAGAAGCAGGCAGAGGCAGAGGCAGAGGAAGGCAGGCAGGCAAGCAGTCAGGGAAGCAGAGGCAAGCAGGCAGGGCGAGGCAGAAGCATGCAGTCACACGGAGTATAATGAGCAAGGTATTTAGCAAGCTTTACATTCAATGGTCGTAAATCAGCCAGTGGTCAGCAGCGTTAATTCATTGTGATGGATGCGTTCATATTTGTCAGTGGCTCTCATTAATGATTATAGTCACTGGAATGTAATAGATACTGCGGCCAATAAAATTTATACTCAACACTTGTATAATATGAACCAGTAGTCAACTTCTAATTCATTTTGAGTGACAGCTTATATTTGTCAGAGGATTCCATTAGTGGATATCAGGTCATCCCTTATAAGCCGTGAAAGAAGAGAAGGGGCGCCGCCAGCACTTGTCAGGCGTGGCGCGTCACCACCGCTTCACACGCCGCTTGTTACCTGTTCACTCCGATTATGCCAGCACGCCCTCGGGGAGAGTGTGAGTGTTCTGTCACACCCGGCAAAAAACGAGAGTGTATTACCAGTGCTTGGCGGCGCCTCAGTGGCAGCAAGACAGCAGGAAACTCACAATGACAACAACGCAGCCCAATGAGTAGAGTGACCTCACTGTCACTCTGCCCCCCAGTCCCGGCCTGCTGATGGCGATGGTGGTGGTGGTGGTGCTTGAGTGTTCCCAGGGATGGCTCCATTACGCCATTACGTCCACCACCATCACCATCACCACCACCGCCTGGTCGTGGTTAGCGGCGCACCCACCACGCCCCTGGCCGCCCCTCCTCGCTTCCTCGCCTCCACACAGGAGGTTCCCTTCGCCAACGTGACACCCGTCCCTCCCATGGCGGGGCAGGGCAGGGAGGAGCGGGGCAGCCTGGAAGGAGCTGACACGCATGAACGCCTCCCCCACTCCCTGGCAATGAGTAGGCAGCGAGAACTAGGCGGGGGTGCGTCCCGCCCCCCCGGGGAAGTGGTCTGGCACCTGCTGCGGCGGGAAGCTGAAAGGGTGCCGTTACAAAGGCTGGGGCCATAATCCCTTGCCCCGGGCACCGGCCAGCAGGAAGCCACAACTCGTCCAGGTGGTGCCGTCCACCCTTCACCCCCTCCCTATCGTTGCCCATCACACCCCATCGCCTCAGTAGTGTTGGCGTGGTGAGCGGGGTGGCGCAGGGACAACACGCGTCGGGAACTACTGGCGGAGGCTACAGGCGCGGGTGCAGGTGTGGAGTGTGTGGCCGGCAAGGAGCCAGGAGCAGCTGCCGAGCGTTGGGCCACACCCTCGTGACATTACGCTGACCTGTACAGGAATGGTAACGACCATGGCTGGCAGGCCGCACCGCGCCGCGCCGCGCCATCCCCGACCACCACGGCACGGCGCGCCAAGCCGTGTTGACGCTCCCTCCTGTTGAGGAAAATTAGAACGACGGCCTTGGGGGACATCGCGTTCTTCTACCGGTTAACCCTTTCACTGCCACACCAAACAGTGACAGCGACTGAAGCAGTGCATGAGATCTTTATAAGCATTCACAAGAAAGTTTGGAGTAATAAAAGAATAGATTTTGCAATTTCTTCCCAGTTCAAAGACTGTGTGTGGCTGTAGAGCAAGTAAAGAGTTACCTTCTTAAATTCTAAACTCGTGCCTATTTTGTTGTTCAGTCATCACTTACATCCCTCAATCTTCATAACGCTGCCTCACCATTCTGTGCCTCTGTCCCTGTGACCCGTGGTGGCGTGACCGTTTACCGCAACCACGTCAATTCCCCGCCCGTCCTGCCTCCCGCATCGCTTCGCTCCCTGCTCTTGTTGTCCCTGATTGAGGAGATCGCTCATTTCCTCGTTGCTTCCCACCACCCTCACCCTCCACCTGTCTTCACTCAACCTGGACTCAACCAGTACCATTATTTACTTCTCTCACTTTCCCTCTATTTACTTATTTATATATTTCTTAGCTTATTCTTACTAGTGTGGTCTTTCCTTCCTACGATTCCACATTTCACTTTTTCTTACACTACATCTATACTACTACGACTACTACTAATTTTACTACTACTACTACTACTACTACTGCTGCCGTTACTATGTTTTATGTTACACCATCATTTTTGTCGCCTTAATTTTCTAAAAGAGACTTGTGAGCTCAAAAAAATGCACTGAGTATCATGAACTGTATAAAATGTATATTATTTTTGCATATATTTTCACTAACTTCACAAACTCGTATCTTTATCCAATCGAGAACAAGGGAGGTGAAGTTTTGATAGGTTAAGTTGTGCACCCTGTCCTTCATGTCCACGTCCTAGCTGCCTGATAACCTTCTGCCTACACTGTTGACTTTGTGATAGCCACCTTGATATCTCTTACTGAACTGCTACTCTGTCTCTTGTCAATACTGAGTCATTAAATTTTGTTGTTCCCCTAGCTCGGTGGTCACTTCTTGTTCTTTTCAGGCTGCGATGGCTTACACTTTCCTCCTTTATTCCTTCTACTTTCTTTCTTCTCCCTTTATGTCTTCCTTTCTTTCTTATTTCGTATTTCATCTCTTTTTCGTGTCTCTCGAGTAAGATATCACCATTTTTAAATATAATCATGTTACCCATTAATATTTAAATTTTCTATGGCACACATTTATAAAAAACGTATCTCTTAAGGTATAACTTATTCAAAGACTAGCGGCTTCTATAATCACACCATGGAACGTTAAAGGCGTGGTGGCGACCAGTAGTTCTTGCACATAGATCTAACCTTACACTTAAAGATGATCAACATTGCACTTTTTCTACACCAAACCTTCTCCGTGCAATCAGATCACGTTAGTCATTTCTTTCAAGCCAATAAGGCAAGTCTTCATACTGGTAAACACACGAAGTTTTTCTCAACAGAGTTCATGTAGCTCGATAACGCTTGCTTTAGTAAATCCATGACACTTCTGAGTAAGTCGACGCGCCACATTCATTTTTTAATCAGTTTTTTGTTGCCTTCGATCGGTTTCTTTGTTATGAAATATACACTCTCAGAATGAATGCCGTCTTTTGTCATACTTCCTTGAGTGAGCGGGTTTTTATCAAGATTTTGCCTGAGTCTCTCCAACATCCCCTCTTAGATAAAAATAGAATAAAATACGATAAAAAAAAAAAAAAATTCGTGAAGTCATAAGGGTATTTCTCAAAAGGACACACAGCTGGCTACCCTATGGCTGTGTGGACCAGTTGCCTCCTCTGTTTTAGTGTACAGTGCTCGTCTTATTGAATGAAATCTCACACTTGGCGCCATTGTAATGTTCTTCCTCAGTTTTTTTTCTTTATATGTACAAGTCTATCGCAGTACATTACTATATACTAATAATAAGTGAGCCTTTTTTTATGTTGTCCTTGGCCAATTACCCCTCTTACATAAAAATAAATAAATAAATAATGCTTTTGATCTAATATACCAAACCCACCCACGCCCACATAAAACATCCATGACATCACACGCCCATCCACACCAGTAACATCACAAACACGCCCATACCAAACACCCAATACATTACGCAGCCTTACTCATTCCCATAACATCAAGAAATTAACCCACTCAACACTCGCAATGTTACAAATTCATTAATCCCCAACACCAGACACCTACTGCACCACACAGGCCCGCCCACACCCAGCTTAGGGCCATATTCTGAAACACTTCCACGCTGCACCTTCACTAATTTTAAAGGGCTGTAGTTGAAGTGACAGTTTTTAAGGATGTTTCTGTAATTCTAGTAGTCATCCTAACAAGTTTTCTGCATCATCAACAGAAAAAAAAAATGCCCTTTGTGATCTTTGCTAATGGTCGCGGTGAAAAAAAAAAAATTAATGTTTACTACTGGTCTTATGTGAGAAGCGCATGACCAAGCTGCATGTTGTGGCAGTATACTCGCTGCACTTCACGGCTATGTAGATTCTTTCGCGCGCTCAGTTATTCTTGACTCACATTGAGGCTTTTTGAAAATCAACACATCGCGCCAAATACAGAATTGGATTAGGTTTAGGTCACGTTAGATTAGTTTAGGCTAGTTTTAGGGTCAAATTAGCTTAGATTAACTCTTAACTGGAACGTATTTTTAACATGTGTTTTGTGCACGATTAGACGATTGTATTGACATTAGGGAGGGTCTATGGAGGTCAGAAGATCAATGGCCAGAGTCTTCACTATTTTACTCCCCACATAATTTTCCAAACCTGTATAAAATGGTAAGCAGAATGAATATGGAAACAAATCATGGTACGGAAGGGGTTATATTTGTTTTGATTTAGTTGGTGAGGTATGCCATAAAAGTCTAGGCCCTAGGGAGTCGAACTGTCATATTTGGCAAAGGATGGACCTGTTATAAATATTTACCAAATTAAATAATAACAGCAAAATGAAACCAATGATGTTTTACTCACCCGTAGAAGGATTTGTTGTGTTGGGCGTGTGGTCGTCTTCATGCGTTCACGAGCTCACAGCACCACGGTCAAGCAACACTCTTAGTTCAGGTGTTGATCAGGAATATTCTTCTTGTATTTCCGTTCCTTGTTTTCTTCAGGCTTTTTTTCAGTTTGTTACAACTTAGCTGCATGTCACTTCCAAGATTCTTCCACATTTCAAACACTCCTGTCTTCATGTCACCCACTAGTTCTTCCACTACGTATCGCCTTTCCTATGACACTGTCCTCTCTGCATGACCAACAAAGTGGCTGAAGTCCTCAAGATCCCAGACACACAGCCAGTTGATGGAAAATGTAGGGAGTTCGAGACTAGGTGTATGAATCCAGTGTTGACAAAATTAATGTAGCAATGAGTCTCACCCTGTAATGAAAAAGAAATGAACAGTTATTCTTATTATCATTTAGCCTTTCTCGTCTTCCATGTTGGATAGGTCTAGTTATTTTTTTCTCCTGAAGTTTCCTCCGTGCCAGGAATTTTGGGGTATATTATTTTATTTATGTGTTATTGCTATCCCTTGTAATGCCAAGACTCCGCAAAATATCGACATGCCATTAAGAGGGAGAAATCTTATGTGACTTCAAAATGCAAAAAAAAAAAAAAAAAAAAAAAAACAGCGAGAGCGAGAGCGAGAGAGAGAGAGAGAGAGAGAGAGAGAGAGAGAGAGAGAGAGAGAGAGAGAGAGAGAGAGAGAATCTTATAAAATGACAATATTCTTATTTTACCTTATCTTTTTTCTCTTAATTCCTTCCTTCCTTGTGTTCCTCTTATCATCTTCGTTTATCTCTTCCTTCCTTCCTTCCTTCCTCCTCCTCCTCCTCGTCCTGTTCTCCTCTTACGTTGGTCTGCGTTTCTCCATATCGTAACACAATCTGAAATAAATCACACTGGATTAATGATAACTGTCTTAAAACTGAACACTAAGGAACAAACTGTGTCTACAACCGTTAAGTTATTAAGAGCTGTCCAACTGTAGAAGGAAAACATGGACCAATAATGATGTATTGATGCACACACCTCTATGACTGTTTGACTGACTGACTGACTGACTGACTGTCTGACTGGCTGACTGACTGGCTGACTGACTGACTGACTGACTGACTGAGTGGCTGGCTGGCTGGGTGACATCTGTGCAATGATCCTCTTCCTTGTTCTTCTTGTCTTTGATACAGTGTATTTGTGCAATGTGGAAGAGAAACATTGACATTAGAGCAGTGAGGAAGTTGGCAATGCTTTCAGGAAAAAGGTGGTTCCATTTCACAGTTACTTGACATTTAGGAGGTGACATTTACACCACCAGTCTTACACACACACACACACACACACACACACACACACCTGCCACTACTCTGCCTGAGGTAATTTTTTTTTTTTCAATTTCTTAAAGATTGGTGTTGAAATGTTGACATGCAGTGAGTAAAACATGCTATTTCTTTGTGTTTGGTGACTGACGGATAAAAAAAAAAAAAACTCGGAACAACATATTAAAAAGCTTAATAGCAAAGTGTGGATTACATTTCTAAGAATTAAGAAAACAATTGCCAAAATAATGATGACACTGCCTAGATGCTGTGATGCTGAAATAATTAACAGCACTGCAAAGATAATGATGCTCTGAGGCTGAAATAATTAAGAGTAATGCCTGGGTAATGATGCTGTGATGCTGAAATAATTAACAGCACTGCATAGATAATGATGCTGTAGAAATTAGCACACAATCTTCTGGAGGAGGAGGAGGAGGAGGAAATATTCAATTGTAGGAGGAAGGAAGATAGTGAAAAGCAGAGAGAGAGAGAGAGAGAGAGAGAGAGAGATTTAACCTTATATAATGACAATATTCTTATTTTACCTTATCGTTTCTCTCTTCCTTCCTTCCTTCCTTGTGTTCCTCTTCTCATCTTCCTCTATCTCTTCCTTCCTCCTCCTCCTCCTCCTCCTCCTCGACCTGCTCTTTGCGTACGTTGGTGTGTGTTTCCCCATATCTTAACACAATCTGAAATAAATCAAACTTGATGAATAATAACTGTTTTAAAACATACCAAACTGTCTGAAAATGCCATGAAAACATGCCAAACTAAATTAATATGCACTCAAAATATATCAAATTGTGTTGTAATGCCCTCAAAATATACGAAAGTATATTAAAATCCCCTCGAAACATGCCAAAACTGCCTTAATATGCCCTCAATACAAGGCAGACTGTCTTAAAATGCACTCAAAGTGTGCCAAATTGTCTTAAAGTGCTCTAAAGCATGTCAATCTACCTTAATATTGTATCAAAACATGCCAAAATATCTAAAAATGTCAGTAAAACATACCAAAATGTCTTATAATGTCCTGAAAACATGCCAAACTGTCTCAAAAAGCCTTCAGAAGAAATATAAAACTGTCTTATAATGCTCTCAAAGCCTGCCAAACTGTGTTAAAATGCCTTTTAAAACATGTCAAACTGTCTTAAAATATTTTCAAAACATGCTGAACTGTGTTAAAATGCCTTTTTAAATATGTCAAACTGTCAAAAAATGTCCTCAACCCATGCCAAACTGTCTCAAAATGCCTTTAAAATTTGTCAAACTGTTTTAAAATGTCTTCAAAGCAAGCCAAACTGTTGTAAAACTGTATGTGTGTGTGTGTGTGTGTGTGTGTGTGTGTGTGTGTGTCAGAAAATGTGAACCTGCGTGCGTATGCGTGCGTGCGTTTACGTGCGTGCTGGCAGAACTGCATCTTTGTGTGTGTGTGTGTGTGTGTGTGTGTGTGTGTGTGTGTGTGTGTGTGTGTGTGTGTGTGTGCGTGCGTTTTATGTGCATGCAGGCAGAACTGCATCTTTGTGTGTGTGTGTGTGTGTGTGTGTGTGTGTGTGTGTGTGTGTGTGTGTGTGTGTGTGTGTGTGCGTGCGTGCGTTTATGTGCATGCGGGCAGAACTGCATCTTTGTGTGTGTGTGTGTGTGTGTGTGTGTGTGTGTGTGTGTGTGTGTGTGTGTGTGTGTGTGTGTGTGTGTGTGTGAGACTGCGTGCGTATGCGTGCATGCGTTTACGTGCGTGCGGGCAGAATTTCATCTGTGTGCGTGCGTGTGTGTGAAAGTATGTAAGTACACGTAAGTACACTGGTTCACTGAGCGAGAATGAACAAAGGTACTCAGTATGTTTGGGGACCAATTGTCTTGAGTCTGAATTGGTTTGGGGACCAGTTGACTCGGGTCTCAACTGCCTATGGTCTCAACTGACTTGGTGACTTCGTCTAGGGTCACAATTGACTTGTGGACCAGATGATCCGAGTACCAATCGCTTGAGGACCAATTGACTGTAAACCGTCCAGTCAGGCCTCACCTTAACAGTTGAACTTCCTGGCAGTATGACTCTCGAGTGTTGATGTACAGGGGCTCACACACATCAGACATTCTTCTCCCGGCACTCGTCAATGCCACACAGCTGCACAAACTCATCCTGCCACAAGAAAGGCATTTGCTTCAGTGCTGTCAAGTTGTGATTTTTTTTATTATACTGTATACAATGTAAGAAAACCTGCAACTTTTATATGAAACAATGGCATGAGCTAAGCCTTGCGTTGCAGAGGCTCGTCACTCGTCAACGCCTGAGGGTGGAGAATTACACTCTCAGAAAGACAGATTTATTAGAACTTGTTCAAAGTTTTAAAAAGATGGGGTAACGAGAGACATACACGCATTTCAGGAACACACATTCAGCGATACGTTAAGGAAAACTACAAAAATTATGTCAGTACTCATAAGAAATGCATCAATGTTCAGGTCCATCACTTCGCCCCGATAGAGCCATACAAGTGGTGGGTAAGCCTTGCCCCACGTCACCTCATCAAACAGAGCAGGTCAGAATATATGCAAGAAGGGACATGCGTGGGAACCTGCTGACGTAACGTGTCGTGACCTATCCTCACTCAAAAAAAGAAGAAGAAGAAGAAGAAGAAGAAGAAGAAGAAGAAGAGGAAGAGGAAGAGGAAGAGGAAGAGGAAGAGGAAGAGGAAGAGGAAGAGGAAGAGGAAGAAGAAGAAGAAGAAGAAGAAGAAGAAGAAGAAGAAGAAGAGGAAGGAAGGAAGGAAGGAAGGAAGGAAGGAAGGGAGAGAGAGAGAGAGAGACCAAACAAATCTTAACAGAAAAACAACAACAACAACAACAAAAACCACAACTTACTTTACTCCTATATCCAAGGCAGAACACGAAGATACAGGTTTGCCCGACTTAGTGAACAGCTGCGGGCAGTCAGTGTGGTGCAAGGTGTGGGTAACCTGCGCCTACAGTACACAACCACCCGCCCAACCCATTATAACTACCATATGCCTAATTAACTACCTTAACTCCCTCCACCAGCTAATTGTTCACATGTGACTCCTTCAATGCACGACACCCCTTCCTACTCTACATTTCAGCGGTGGACAAACGGTGTTTTTTGCAGATATCTCCTAAACGAATCGTTGGATGAGTATGATATTTCAACACACTACCTTGAACATCCGTTCGTAATTTCTGGTTAACATACCACAGTGCTATATGTGTTATGTGAGGAGTTTACTCGTGAAAAATAACACAAAGCCGACGAGTCATGTTGACGCATTCGAATGAAAGTGTGGCCCCCACACACCCACCCAAACAAACCACTACGTCTCCCCCGTCTCGGAAGTTCTCGCCCTCTTTATCCCTCCTCTCCTCTCCCTAGCTCCTCGCCTCCCTCACTCCTGTGTCCCTCCCTACTTCTCCCACCACTGTATTTATACATTATAATGTTCTGTAAGTGTGTATGTATAGATATGATTATTAACGAGTATGGTACAATTTCATGAAGGCAAGAAGTGGTTCACGTTGATAATTACTGTACAACAGCACGTTTACGTGTAGTATATAGAAGAGCCATGTTTGCAGTCGTTATGGTCAACCATGTGAACATGATGTGCTGGAATTACCTGTGACCTGGACCTTCTACTGTTAGGAAAAGTTGATACTCTTATTGCGTACTGTCTACCTATTGATCATAAAAAGTGGTCCAGTTTATATATAATATTATTTTGTTGTTAGATACGTTGCTTATTATCCAGCTATACGGCCATTAACAGCGGAATTAGCTATTGCTTTCACGGTCGTTTGACCCACTCTGGTTTTCATGTCCACATATACCAGCAAGTGTATTAAATAATAACATTAATGTATGATATGTATGTACATACTGACATATGTAACTATTATACCTATACGTATGTAATTACAATAGGGAAAAAAAATCAAAGGTGGAAGGCTGATGGTGTGAAGAGGGGGTGAAGAAGGAAGCGGGAAGAGGGTCATGCGATACTGGGGTAGAGAAGGAGTGGTCTGGGGGTTCTTCAGGGTGGTGGTGGTGATGGTGGAGGGGTTAGACGAATACCCCACACTCGTCCGATTCTGTATAACACCTATGATATGATGACTGGATTAGGCGTAATATCACTCAGTAAACTCCTCACATAACACATATAGCACTGTGGTATGTTAACCAGAAATTACGAACGGATGTTCAAGGTAGTGTGTTGAAATATCATACTCATCCAACGATTCGTTTAGGAGATATCTCCAAAAAACACCGTTTGTCCACCGCTGAAATGTAGAGTAGTACAGCCTGTCCATCCCATCACTGTCCCATCACCGTCCCATCACTAATGACACTGTGGCACCATTAACTAACTACCCTTCACTATCAACTCACTCCCACACATCACGTCACCCCTTCAGTGCATTATTATACAGCTTTCTAGTCAATTATCCGCCCCATTACCGTCCCATCACTGTCCCATCATGTTCCTGCCCTCCACTCTATTAATATGTAGACTCACCCTTTCACTGAGCAGGTGGAGCTGGTGGACTAGGTGGGGCAAGTGGGGTGGTCACTGTGTTCCCAGGTCTCGTGTCTGGTGATGAAATGGACGTCTGGTCACTGATGGTGGTGGTGGTGGTGGTGGAGGGCAGTTGCCTAATTAAAATATTCTAACTCACCAGATCCACCTTGAAAAGCAGTTAAAAGGTCACTAAATCATTGTTGTATATGCTACAAATGTTCCTAGACGAAGTAAGTGGCTTGACTTACACATAGGCTAATCAGTATAGGGCTCAGTTGACTCCCTCTCAGTGACGCAGAGCAAACTTGTCTCGGGAGCCTCGCTCGCTATCCTCTCATCACTCGCCTTTTAAAATCTGATTGATGATTAATTGGTTGATTGATAAGTTTATTGTTGTAGCAGTGTATACACCATCGAACTGTTGTCCATTTACGTATGAATGAACCTATCAAATTACCAGCTTATTTATCTATCTATCTACACACAAGCATGTAAATATCTCCACCAGCACCGCCAACATCCACACCTACCCACCTTCGCCATCATGAACGGGAGTGTGTCAGTTTACACTAGGCATGGCAGTTTTGGTCCGAGTAGTACTCGGTTTCTGGATTTGAGTGAGTAGTACTCGGTTTACTCGGTTTTCATAATTCAATTACATGTTCAATTAATGCGTTGAAAATGTAATACAGGCCTTCAAACTAAAGATTAAAGATGTTTTTTCGGTGTGTGTGTGTGTGTGTGTGTGTGTGTGTGTATTGGAAATTGCCAATTTAAATATCTAACATTTATCATTTCTATCTACATAAAGCAAATCACACAGCTCTTTCATAAATATTTCTGTTAAAAGAAAAATTAAAATAAATATATAAATAAAAGACACACGGCCGTCTTCATAATATATTGTGGTTCCCTTTTAAAACTGATGGGAAATACCTGAATTATAGCAAACTAACATGAAAAAAATAATTCGTAATGGTATGAATTGAGTGGTATGCAGCAGCAGCAGCAGCAGTAATAGTAGAAGTAGAAATGCAATGGTAAAATGCCGGCCAACTGCAGTGTTACTGCACCGCCAGACGCCAGTCCGCCAGACCGCCACCTGTCCCGGCCACCGATCCGCCGAGTGGTGCCGACACATTATTCATTCTTAGCGGTACGAAGCAGCAGAGTCCCGGCACAGAGGCTAGACGGTACAAGCGTCAAGCGGATGCTGACAGTTGACTTGACACCTTCCTCACACAACTGAGAGGCCCCGCGTTCGATTCCTAAGCAGGATGAGATAATTTGGGCTTGTCTGTAATATTCGTACACTTAATCCTATGTGTAGTAGTGGTAGTAGTAGTAGTAGTAGTAGTAGTAGTAGTAGTAGTCTTAGTAGTAATAGCAGTAGTAGTAGTAGTAGCAGTGGTAGTAGTAGTAGTGGTAGTAGTGGTAGTAGTGGTAGTAGTAACAGTAGTAGTAGTAGTAGTAGTAGTAGTGGTAGTAGTAGTAGTAAGTAGTAGTAGTAGTAGTAGCAGCAGCAGCAGCAGCAGCAGCAGCAGCAGCAGCAGCAGCAGCAGCAGCAGCAGCAGCAGCAGCAGCAGTAGTAGTAATAGAAGTAGCAGTAATAGTAGTAGTAGTAGTAGAAATAGAAATGCAATGGTAAAATGCCGGCCAACTACAGTGTTACTGCACCGCCAGACGCCAGTCCACCAGACCGCCACTCGTCCCGGCCACCAGTCTGCCGTGTGGTGCCGACACATTATTCATTCTTAGCGGTAGGAAGCAGCAGAGTCCCGGCACAGACGCTAGACGGTACAAGCGTCAAGCAATACCGGAAATGATGCCGGCACATTCAGTCGTACCAGTACAGACGCGTCTCCCCGAGCTACCGAGACCGCGCCGACGCGCCAGGGCAGCCAGTCGGTACCAGTGTGGAGAGGTACCGAGAGTGAGAATGACTCAATGTTACCATCTTACCCATCACCGCTCGCCTTGAGCCACCTCCACGTTGTATACAATTTGCTCAGTACCGTTTCGGCTATTTACCGGTACAGTACCGTTAAGGCTGGTACTAGTGCCGGAACTTGCCCACCAGTCCGAGAGCCGCGCTGCACTTGGCAGGACAAGGCGCTTGCCATGAGGGATAGTGAGTGGTGGAGATGAAGATAGTGATATCTATAGTAGCGAAGAGAATATTGTGTGTGTAGCCTCTCAGTAATCAGAGGTTAACTATTTAAACATGGTTGAGGACACAAAGTGGACAGTGGAGTGTGGGTGCCTGCTAGTGACACGGACAGCCGCCGCCGAGCAGTCTTTGGCTAACGTAAGTAATATATTGGTGTAACTCATCATTTCACGGTGGTGCCATGTCATAACCTAACGTTGGTAACCTCCAGGACAACATATCAGTGAACTAACACCTGCACATACTTATAAAACCAAATAATTCAAATCTTGAAAACGTAAACAAACCGATCCCCTGACCCGCCGCCTCTCTCTCAGCCATTATCTGCCTCATCTCTCACTCATTACAGGCCAGACAGGTCACAAAGTGGACCCATAGGCCTAATCTTTCATGTCAGTTGTTGAGATATATCCGCAATTACCTGATTTGTGTGCTATGGAGGCTCAGTGAGAAGAAGCGGGCCTACCCATGACGTCACGAGCCCCAGGCTGTGACGTCATCACCAGCTCCCGCCCAAAATGCCGGTCCCAGATGCTCGACTTCCACTATTATTTATATTTGTCTCAGTTCATTTATTTCGAGTCACAAGTGCCTTTTAAGGGTTTCTAATGATAGTTCGCAGTGTTTTACGTGTCTTCCATGCTTGAGTTGAGTGAAGTACGGTGATGTAGAGGGTGTTTATGACTTGAATGGGAGGGCCAAAATACGCTAAAATTTTTACCTCCGCTATCTGTGATTTTTTATTTGAGGTTGTAGCGAAGTGTTTGTGTTTTCAAAAGATGGTTTATCATGAGAAAAGTGTGCAAGGCTCCTGAGAAGTTAAAGATGTGGACTTTAAGAATGATATGTAGTCCTGTTAATATTGTAAACAACGTCATTTTTAAATATTATTTTTCTAATAGGGCGAGTTGCCAGGTTTTGATATATCGAAATGATAGTCATAATTTTTGAAAAACGTTATCGATTCAGTTGAATGAAATTGGTGGGCTTTGAAATTGTGTTTAAGCAAGTCGAAGTTCTAATACTTTATTTAGTATATTTTTGAGCTATTTTTATTATTCCTTTTCTCGGCAATGTTTTTTGTATTTTAGAAGTTAGTTTCGATTGATAACGAGTCAGAATTTTTATAACATTCGTGTCCAGCTGCCTTTTTGGCAATCCTCATTTTCAAAATGATTTGCGTAACGAATAAATGTGACGTCATCAAGGGAGGGCCGACCCCCCACCCCCGGCTGGACCCAGACCGATACCTGGCTCCAGGCCCGAGGGTGTGGGGATGGGTTGGTGTGTGTGTGTGTGTGTGTGTGTGTGTGTGTGTGTGTGTGTGTGTACCAAGACTGTACAGTACAGTCCACCACCACTGTTACCACCATCACCACTACCAGACCACTCCCGCTTAAAGCCTTCAACCAGTAGCAGCCTGGCAGGTGTGTATGTGATGGGAGTACGTGTCTATAGTATTATAAATGTCTATGATAACTTTGTATTTATTACTAAAGAGATGCTGTACTTATACAAATATTACATATCGATATTTTGGTTATTTTGACATCTTTCTTTTCGTCATCGTGTCCAGCTTTGGTTATTTGTCAAAGCAGCAAGTATTAACTTGTATCTTGTTGTGCAGCGAGTATTTGCATCTCCAGCGGCTAAAGTAAAAAATCTAGGTGTCTCAAAGGCAGACTATGATATTTCGGAAAAAAGTAAACAATGGCACCTTCTCGCTTTGTACTTTTACCAACAAAACTAATATAAAACAAATTAGAAATATAAAATGAACAATTCAACAATAATGAAATGTGTAAACAAACAAAAGTAAGAAAAACTAAAATAAAAACAAACGTCCCGTAGTCTCTTAACTCTAATGGCCCGCTGTGAGACGTGAGGAAGGTCGTAGCGTATAGCCTGACCACATCACCTCCGCATCCCGGACCTTTGGGGCACTAGAGGTTGTGACACACAGCCTGCACGGCCCCAACAAACCCCCAAGAAAAGAAGAGGAAAGCCAGAGAGGCGATCAGCTGTGTCTTGTGTCAAATTACCTTTCCCTTCACTCAGACGTCATTACCTTGTGGCGGCGGCGTCTCTTTCTGCTGTCATGGTAAGTGGCGCTCTTTGCCGTGCTGTGGGTTTCGTGTGGGGGCGTGGGCGGCAGAGAAATCGGTGAAATAAGATGGTGGTGTGGCGTGGCTGTCTTGGGGGCTACTGCATCTTCCAACCAAAACTACTGGTGTACCGCTGGACCGCTTGAGGACTGCAGGACGGCTGGCTAGTTTTAGATGCAGAACCTAACTCCATGAAGATCTAGCTAACAGTACCCATACAGACGATGAGCCAAGATTTGTTCAAGCAATTCCTGGTCATCGTCTTAATGTGTACTGTTAGCAAGGTCCTCATGGAGTTCTGTTCTGCATCTAAAAGTAGCCAGCGTCCTGCAGTCCTCCAGCCGTCCTGCAATACACCAGTAGTTTTGGTTGGAAAATGTAGAAGTAGCCCCCAAGACAGCCACGCCATACCAACATGTTACTCCTGTATAATTCCGTGGTGTGGGTGGCGGAGAAACGGGTGAAATAAGATGGTGGTGTGGCGTGGCTGTCTTTGGAGCTGGTTGGTGGTATTCTGGTATTGGGGGCTCGTCAGGTACAGACTGTGTTTAAATGCTCTCAAAACATGCCAAACTGTCTTAAAATGCTCTCAAAACATGCCAAACTGTCTTACAATGCCCTCAAAACATGCCAAACTGTCTTAAAATGCCCTCAAAACATGCCAAACTGCCTTAAAATGCTCTCAAAACATGCCAAACTATCTTAAAATGCCCTCAAAACAAGCCAAACTGCCTTAAAATGCTCTCAAAACATGCCAAACTGTCTTAATATGCCCTCAAAACATGCAGACTCTTAAAATGCTCTCAAAACATGCCAAACTGCCTTAAAATGCTCTCAAAACATGCCAGACTGCCTTAAAATGCTCTCAAAACATACCAAACTGCCTTAAAATGCTCTCAAAACATGCCAAACTGCCTTAAAATGCTCTCAAAACATGCCAAACTGTCTTAAAATGCTCTCAAAACATGCCAGACTGTCTTAAAATGCTCTCAAAACATGCCAGACTGTCTTAAAATGCTCTCAAAACATGCCAAACTGTCTTAAAATGCTCTCAAAACATGCCAAACTGTCTTAAAATACTCTCAAACATGCCAAACTGTCTCAAAATGCTCTCAAACATGCCAAACTGTCTTAAAATGCTCTCAAAACATGCCAAACTGTCTTAAAATGCTCTCAAAACATGCCAAACTGTCTTAAAATGCTCTCAAAACATGCCAAACTGTCTTAAAATGTTTTCAAAACATACCAAACTGCCTTAAAATGCTCTCAAAACATACCATACTGCCTTAAAATGCTCTCAAAACATGCCAGACTTTCTTAAAATGGCCTGAAAACATGCCAGAATTTCTTAAAATACTCTCAAAACATGCCAAACTGTCTTAAAATGCCCTGAAAACATGCCAAACTGTCTTAAAATGCCCTCTAAAATGCACGCCGATCCACTGTAGCACTCTCGTGACTCTATACATGGTAAGACCTGACATGGGCGAGTATGTTGGTGTCTTGTAAGTGTTTGCCACGTGTTGCTGAGTAGGAAGAGAGAGAAATACAGACAAAAGTATCATAATTCTTAATATTTTCTTTGGTCTAATTTGGAATTGAGAGAAACATCACAAATTTGTTTTTTTGTCATTAACGTTACAATTGTCTGGATTGGTGGATATAGGCAAGGTGTAGCAGTATATTATCGATGTATGGGTGAAGTTTGGGTGTACTAATACAGCTTTATTTATTTCAGATTGTCAAGATATGGAGAAAGAGAGACCAGTCAAAGAGGAAGAGGAAGAGGTACAGGGAGATAAGGAGAAGAAGAAAGAATGAATGAAGAGAAAAAAGGAAAGGTAAAATAAGAATAAATATTGTCACTTTATAAAGTCTCTCTCTCTCTCTCTCTCTCTCTCTCTCTCTCTCTCTCTCTCTCTCTCTCTCTCTCTCTCTCTCTCTCTCTCTCTCTCCATAGGGTAATATGTAAATGCATTATGGTACTCAAGGGGTACCATTAGCTCCAGAGTCTCTCCATAGAGTGTGTGTGTGTGTGTGTGTGTGTGTGTGTGTGTTTCATTGTTTGATCTGCTGCAGTCTCTGACGAGACAGCCAGACGTTACCCTAGGGAACGAGCTCAGAGCTCATTATTTCCGATCTTCGGATAGGCCTGAGACCAGGCACACACCACACACCGGGACAACAAGGTCACAACTCCTCGATTTACATCCCGTACCTACTCACTGCTAGGTGAACAGGGGCTACACGTGAAGGGAGACACACCCAAATATCTCCACTCGGCCGGGGAATCGAGACCACAACACACTCCACACACCGGGAAAGCAAGGCCACAACCCCTCGAGTTACATCCCGTACCTATTTACTGCTAGGTGAACAGGGGCCACACATTAAGAGGCTTGCCCATTTGCCTCGCTGCTTACTGGGACTCGAACCCGGCCCTCTTGATTGTGAATCGAGCGTGCTAACCACTACACTATGCGGTGTGTGTAAAGGGGATATTTTTTTGCGTACCTTCTAGTTCAAAGCCCACCCGCTAGCAAACCTTTGTCCCGAGTGAGGAAGCCCATCTTACACTCCGACCGAGGACAGGATTCGAACCCATGCACTTGGAGACCCCTCGGACCCCAAAGCAAGCATGGTTCCACTGTACCACGGCGGTGTGTGTGTTTCACTGTTTGATCTGCTGCAGTCTCTGATGAGACAGCCAGACGTTACCCTACGGAACGAGCTCAGTGTGTGTGTGTGTGTGTGTGTGTGTGTGTGTGTGTGTGTGTGTGTGTGTGTGTATTTACCTAGTTATAGTTTTACAGGGTCTGGGCTTTAATCTCGTGTGGCCCCGTCTCCATATCTACACTTATCCAATTTTTCTTTGAAGCTATGCACACTCTTTGCTGACCCCACTTGCTCACTCAAACTGTTCCAAGTCTCAACACATCTTTGTGGGAAACTATATTTTTTAACATCTCTCAGACATCTTCCCTTCCTCAGTTTTCTACTATGTGATCTTGTGTTTTGAATGTCATATTCTTCTCTCAGGATCAGTTTTCATTATCCACTTGATCCATTCCATTAATAAATTTATATAAACTTGTATCAGATCCCCTCTCTCCATTCTCTGTTTCAGGGTTGGTAGATCCATAGCCTTTAGTCTCTCCTCAAATGTCATCCCTTCAAATTCTGGAACCATTTTTGTAGCCATTTTTTGTAGTCTCTCCAACTTCCTCATGTTTCTTTGTATGGAGAGTCAACACAACTCCTGCATATTCCAATCTGGGTCTTATTATAGTACTTATCGATTTCTTCATCATTTCTTTGTCCATGTATTGAAATGCTAATCCAATATTCCTTAGCAAATTATATGTCTCTGAAAATTCTATCAATGTGTGTGTGTGTGTGTGTGTGTGGAAGGTAAGTCTGCGTGCGTATGTGTAAATGCGTGTGCGTGCATGTTGGCAGAACTGCGGGTATGTGTAATTCACCTCGGTTGCCTGCTGGTCACCCAGCCAGTCTTCCCCATTACAGAGCAAGCTCAGAGCTCATAGACCGATCTTCGGGTAGGACTGAGACCACATCAACACACAACACACACCGGGAAAGCGAGTCCACAACCCCTCCAGTTACATCCCGTACCTATTTACTGCTAGGTGAACAGGGGCTACACATTAAGAGGCTTGCCCATTTGCCTCGCCACTTACCGGGACTCGAACCCGGCCCTCTTGATTGTGAGTCGAGCGTGCTAACCACTACACTCTGCGTGTGTGTGTGTGTGTGTGTGTGTGTGTGTGTGTGTGTGTGTGTGTGTGTGTGTGTGTGTGTGTGTGTGTGTTGTATGCCCAAGGAAGAGGCCTTCATTACTCTGCAGTGTCTTGATCGCTAGAACTGAGCTGTGCCTTGGTGGCCATTGCATGACTCGCCTCACCTTGCACACCATGCAGTCTTTTCTCTTTAACCTGTGTTGATATAGGCATCAGTTTGGATTATTGTTTGCTTGTTTGTACCCTTGTGACCTTGTTACCACAGCAAAAGTAAATAAGTCAAGTTTTTATATAATTAGTTACAGGTTTTCCAATATTATATCAGGTGTTAGGGAAGATGTCCAGAATTTTGATGTTAATATATGGCAACCCTCCCCACACACCCACCTGGCCAGTCCTCCCTAAAATCTTCACCTTTGTTGAAACTTGCTCCCAACACACACACACACACACACACACACACACACGCACACACACACACACACACACACGGCCCGGTAGCTCAGTGGTTAGAGCGCTGGCTTCAAGCCAGATGACCGGGTTCGATTCCCCGGCCGGGTGGAGATATTTGGGTGTGTCTCCTTTCACGTGTAGCCCCTGTTCACCTAGCAGTGAGTAGGTACGGGATGTAAATCGAGGAGTTGTGACCTTGTTGTCCCGGTGTGTGGTGTGTGCCTGGTCTCAGACCTATCCCAAGATCGGAAATAATGAGCTCTGAGCTCGTTCCGTAGGGTAACGTCTGGCTGTCTCGTCAGAGACTGCAGCAGATCAAACAGTGAACACACACACACACACACACACACACACACACACACACACACACACACACACACACACACACACACACACACACACACACACACATATAAACTGTAGCCTGCGTTTGAGCCATCAGCTGGTTTGTTTACGTCTGCGCAACATGGCGGCCGTGAACTCGAAAGAGGAATCAGACTTCACAGGGTTTCAAGGAATAATGGAGAAGAGCACTTATGTGAAGAAAATTCTGGAGTTAGAAGGTAAAATTGAAAAACTGTTTGAAAAGTATGAGGGCCTGGAAACGAGTTATGACAATGTAAAGAGAGACTGTGCCGATATGAAGAAGGAAAATGCAGCACTGAAAGAGGAAGTTAAGCTAATTAAAGTGAATTGCGAAAATGTGGAGAATCTCTAGGAAAAGTGATGGAGAAGCAGGCTGAATGGAAAAAAGTCAGGAAGTGGAAAGAAAGGAGGTAAATTACAAAGTTGCAAGTCTGGAAAAGGAAATCAAAGAGTCAGGGAGAAAACTTTGGGCCTTGCTGAAATTATAGATCAACAGATCATAGAAGAGAAGATAGCTGAGAAAGTGGTGAAGGTTATTAAGTCAAATGAGACATTGGTGAGGGAAACTGTAGACAAAAAGAGATGTGTGGTGATATTTGGTGTGGAGGAGGATAAGACACCGAGTAAAATGGAGAGAGAAAAACATAAAAAGGTGATAAATAATATCATTAATGTGGTGCAAGAGGAGGAAAAGACCTAGTACAAGAAATAGAGGACTTCCATAGAATTGGAAAGTTCACAAGAGAAGGTATGAGGCCAATAAGAATCAAACTTAAGTCACAAAAGGATGTAGATGAATTGGTGGAGAAGTCATGGAGGCTAGCCCAGCAGGAAACAACAAGGAAGATTTGGTTGAGAAGAGATCTCGGTGAAAAGGAAAGAGAAATGTTAAATGAGTTGAGAAAGGAGGCTTTGAAAAAAATGAAGAGAGGACAGAAGAAGAGAAGAAAGAGTTTTCTGGAGAATCTTGGATATGAGACTGAGGAAGTGGTTCATAACCCAGAAAAGTACAGCAAGAAAGGACTAAAGAAACTTACATATGAGCGAAATGTAATGTATTCCAACATAAATGGAGTGATATCGGGATTTTAGAACTCAACGATTACTTGAGGACAAGAACCCAGATATTGTGGGTCTTACTGAAACAAAACTGAGAGAGGAGAAGACCTGATGAAGGTTGGAGAAGGGAAATATAACGTTTGGAAAAGAAATAGAGTAGGTAAGATGGGAGGAGGAGTGATGTTGCTGGTTAAAAAAGATATAAAGGTGGATCAAGTGAAAAAGGTATGGGAAAGGCAGAAGTGCTAAAGATCAGAGCAGAAACTAATGAAGGAAAAAGAGGCACTACATAGTGGTGTACGTACCACCTAAGACAAATGCATGGTCAGTACAGGAATATGAAGAAATGATAAGTGATACAGGAACATGTCTGGAAGAAATGTTGGGTGGCTGTGAACGAACTATAATGATGGGAGATTTTAATTGTAAAGAGGTGTGTTGGGAGGACTGGTCAATGGAAGGATCAGAGACAACATGGGAAATACACTATTGACACTGGCAATGGAAAATGTGTTAACTCAGTGGGTCAAAGAAGATACTAGGTTTGGAGGAGAGGGAGCATCGTCAAGACTGGACTTGGTCTTTAGTACAGAGCCAATGGTCATTGAGGAGATGAGGGTGGAGTGCCCTTTAGCAAAGAGTGATCATGCAGTTTTGGAGTTCAAGGTGATAGACGAAGAGAAATCTAGAAGAAATGAAGAATATAAAGTGGGAAGATGGAATTATGCCAAGACAGATTTTGGAAACCTAAAGAAATTCTTTCAAGAGACAAATTGGATGAAATTCAAGAGTGCTAAGGAGCAAATGAAAAGTGGAAGGAATTTATAAAAATATACAAAGAAGGTGAGAAAAATTTGTACCAATAAGACAACATAGAGAAGTTGGAAAGCAGGACTGGTTTAACGATAGATGTGAAAAGGCTAGAACAAGAAAAGAGGATGCATGGAAGAGGTGGAGAAGGAAAAGACGGATTAAGCAGTGGGAAAGTTACAAAAGAGCAAGAAATGAATATGTGTTGATTAGAAGAGAAGAAAGAAAGAAACAAGAAAAGGATATAATTGATAAATGTAAAGACCAACCAAGGCTTTTTACAGACATGTGAACAACAACATCAAAAATAGAGAAAGTATTGAAAGTTTAGAAGTAAATGGAGTATACAGTGAAGATCCCAGGGAAATGGCAGAGGCTATGAATGGATGCTTTCGGAAGGTATTCACAAAGGAGACTGCTTTTGACAAACCACTGGTAATGGAACAGAAAGGGATTATGAAGGAGTTTCAAGTAACTGTGGAGGAGATCAAGAACATGATGGGGAGTTTAGAAGTGAGAAAAGCTGTGGGACCTGATGGGGTATCAGGATGGATTTTAAGAGAATGCAGGGAGCAATTGGCAGAAAAAGTTTGTGAAGTAATTGATGCCTCATTAAGGGAAGGTGTAGTGCCCCAAGACTGGAAAAGAGCTAACATTGTCCCAATCTATAAATCAGGTAACAAGAGAGACCCATTGAACTATAGACCAGTGTCACTTACAAGTGTGGTAGCTAAGATGTGTGAGAGGGTGGTGAAGAATAGATGGACAGACTTCTTGGAGAAAAATGACATACTTTGTGAGTGTCAATTTGGTTTTAGGAAAGGGCGTTCATGCACGACAAACCTGATATGTTACTATTCGAGGGTGATAGATGTAATACAGGAAAGAGATGGTTGGGCTGATGGAATATATCTGGATTTAAAAAAGGCCTTTGATAAGGTACCACACCAGAGACTGATCTGGAAACTTGAAATGGTAGGAGGAGTGCATGGCAGTTTACTAAAATGGATGGAAGACTTTTGGTAGGAAGAGAAATGAGAACAATAATTAAGGACAGACCATCAGAATGGGGATTGGTGGAGAGTGGAGTTCCACAGGGATCAGTGTTGGCACCAGTAATGTTCGCAGTCTACATAAATGACATGGTGGATGGGGTGTCCAGTTATGTGAGCCTATTTGCAGACGATGCAAAATTGTTAAGAAAAGTGAGATGTGACAAAGATTGCGAACTACTCCAGGAAGACTTGGACAGAATATGGAAATGGAGCTGTACATGGCAAATGGAGTTCAACACGACAAAATGCAAGAAAATAGAGTTTGGCAAGAGTGAAAGAAGAATCAGGAGTATGTACAAGATAGGAAATGAAGACATAAAACCAGTCATGAAGAAAAAGACCTTGGGGTGACAATTACCAATGACCTATCGCCAGAGAGACATATAAACAAAATAATTGGAGAAGTATTGAACTTATTGAGGAACATAAGAGTGGCGTTCGTATATCTAGATGAAGAAATGATGAAGAAAATAATTACTGCAATGATAAGACCGAGGCTTGAATATGCAACAATACAGTGGGCTCGAACTTAAAGAAACACATAAGGAAACTAGAGAAAGTACAGAGGGCTGCAACGAAAATGGTGCCTGACTTAAGAGATTTGACTTATGAAGACAGACTGAAAAGAATGCAACTTCCAACCCTGGAAAACAGAAGAGAAAGGGGAGACCTGATAGCAATATACAGAGTGATGATTGGCATGGAAAAATGGATAGGGAAGATCTGTGTATGTGGAATGGAAGAATGTCGAGAGGGCATGGGAAAAAACTAAAATGGCCACTTATAGGAGAGATGTGAAAAATATAGCTTCCCTCATAGAAGGGTGGAAGCATGGAATAGTTTAGACGTGGAAGTGGTCAACGCAAGGAATATTCATGATTTTAAGAAAAAGCTGGACATTAATAGATATGGAGACGGGACAACACGAGCATAGCTCTTTTCCCGTATGTTACAATTAGGTAAATACAATTAGGTAAATACACCACACACACACACACACACACACACACACACACACACACACACACACACACACACACACACACACACACACCTTTCTCCATGTAGCTCCTCTTCTACAGCTGTAGCTCATCGCATCGCATGACCTCTCCTCAAGCTCTTCGTCATCGTCCTGTTCATACACCTTCTTATCTCGCCAAATTGATGGTTTCCTGCCCTGCCTACTGGAAACACACATGATAAAGTAATAACTGATCATTTTAGTGTTTTATATGGAGATAAACCTAACAAAGACACCTGTGAACTCAATGAGGAAGTGAATAACTAAAAAGCTTTCAAATAACAAATACTTATGTGTGCATCTTTTCAGTGTCCAAATGAGGCAGATGTCAGCAGACAGGTCACCACCACCACTACCATCACCACCACCACTACCACCACCACCACCACCTTAGGAAGCAGGGCAACCTTCAGGTGAAACACACCACCCAATCACTCACTGCTGGTGTGGACGGGAGAAGCACTGGTGTGTGATCTTTCTCCTAAAGTATGGTAAGTATAGTCTCTCTTCAATAAATATGTTATATGGAAACATTATAATTATGCAACTGAGCATTTTTCTAAACTTAGATAAGGCAGACAAAGGATCATGTTTTTATGTCTATTTTTATTTTGGGGTTTAAAGCTTTTGTTACATGTGGTGGTTTATAGAATAATTGCACAACATCCATACTTGACTTATATTAGAGGTAAACTAGTTAGCATAAAAATTACTCCAATTTGCTACCATGAAGATACTCCATTTTGCATTATCTGAAATAATCTTAAAACTAATAATGATAAAACACATTACAAACATATAGGGGCTAAATGAATGGGAGAGAAAGTAGCTACATAGCAAGCAGTGAAGAAATGAGATTAACTAACTGCATTTGCTAATTGAATAAATTTGTAAGGGAGACACATGAAGTGTACTCCAAATAAACCTTTGGCAGCCACAATGCACAGTGATTTGCTGCATCCACAACAAGCAGGTCAGGCTGGCATTCTTTTCACTGCATCACATTGTCCTCAGGTGAGCAGCGCTACACAAGGTTGTCACAGCGATGGGAGGAGAGCTTGATGTTCTTCCCATACACCGTCTTCACCTGTTCGGTGCCAAACTGGCCGTACACAAACACACACTCCGAGGGGACGACAGGACCATTGCTGGCCCACTGCACATCACAATCTGTGAGGCAAGAAACAACCTTTTCTAACAACCAGGTGGGTTATTGTATATATACATACAAGACAAACTCAGGTTTTTTATGTAGACTTTTAAGAAATATAAGAGGAGAATGCAAGAATTGACAAGGCTGAGCACAATGCTAGAAACAGAAGTGGGGGGAAACCGATTAAATGAGATAGGCTAGCTAGCTGTTTGCTGCCTTGCATTTCTGTGGCTGTACTTATATTTAATTACCTTGTGGTTGATGCCATTAGGTTTTGTGACGTGAGTGTTGATCATATTGGTGTCAATGAATCCCTCCTCACCCTCCCACTCCTCAGGCACCTCGCCCAGCGTGTACACCACCTGCAGCCGGCTGTCCTGGTCTGCCAAGGAGAACACAATATCGAGGTTTGTGGGAAATGTATAAACATGTATAAATGTTTTAATACTGCTTGTATCTAGCCATCAGAATGAAATGAAGTCTGTTAGTTCTTAAGAGATTGTGTGTAAAATGTTAGTAAAGCAGCTTGATATCAAGTTTAAGATTCTTAATCTCTAAAATTTGTGCTTCACAGTATACCAACTGTGGCTCAATATACTGAGCCCCTTGTTCCTTCCAGATATGTGGTCTTGTTGCCGTGGTGGAACAGTAAAGGTTTTACTAAAGACACATGAAGCGAAGCCTAGATGGTGCCAGAACTGACAAGGGACAGAGCAAGTAATGAGAGGAGTCTTGGATATATGGAAGTGCAAGGAAGAAGGAGAGATGATGATGGATAGCATACAAGCAAGATAAGAGAAAAAAAAGGACTAGACAAGATGAAGATACAAACAAGATTAGATGATAGCAGAGAACAAGGACTATTTAAGATTGGAAAGAAAAATGAAAGGGCTAGATATGCTGGAGGGAAAGGACCAACAGGGCAGGTAACTGGAGGAAATTCACTGCAAACAGCAACTCCGTACAGATGAAGATGATGTTCTGGAATGGCGGTGAGGTATGGCTGTCACTGGCATTCTGCATGATGCCTGTAATGCTATCAGGTCATGTCCTAATAAGCAACATGCTCAGGGGAGTGCCATATGTCACAAGGAGTCATGTCTGTTGATAGTGAGGTACCTGGTACACTTGAGGAATACAGTGCTGGGCCAAATATGAGTAGATGAGAGCAGTCATGCATGATGTGTGACTCCCACTAATGCAAACTCCTTAACTACTCAATCTCGTGGCCCAGCATAAAGTTCCTCAAGTCAGAAGATTAATGGCTACAGTCTTCACTATATTAACCCCTTTAGCACTGGGACACATTTTTACCTGAGATTTGTGTACCATTAGACCATTTCAATGACATTAACAAAGGTCTATGGAGGTCACAAGAATAATGGCCACAGTCTTCAATATTTTTAATTCCCCACATGAGTTTGTGAAGTTTTAGTAAATCACCAAATAGTAACCAAAAGGAATATGGAGACTCATGTTTTTTAGGACATTTTTAAGATGATTTGATGTGTTTTAAGGCATTATAAGACAGTTTGGCATGTTTTGAGGGCAGTTTAAGACAGCTTGGCATGTTTTGAGGGCAGTTTAAAACAATTTGGTGTGTTTTCAGGGCATTATAAGACAGCTTGGCATGTTTTGAGGGCAATTTAAGATAGCTTGGCATGTTTTTAGGTCTTCAATCTTTTAATCCCCCACATGAGTTTGTGAAACAGTAAAAATCACCAAATAGTCACCACAAGGGATATGGCAATGTGTCACCCTACTGAAGGGGTTAAATAGTATTGTAAGGAAGCTTTGCAAAAATTGCTTTTTTTTTTTTTTTTTTTTTTAATCATGAAAGCTGATTTTGTGTGTGTGTGTGTGTGTGTGTGTGTGCGAGATAATCACTCTTTTGTTATTTCTGAAAGGTGATGTAAAGTTTTTAGGTGTTTGTGAGTGAGGTAAGAGTGTGTGAGGGTGTCATTGTGTCAGGGGTGTATCAAGAGTGTATCTTACTCTGTAGATTGCTTCAATGAATGGTAATGAATGGTGTTTTAACCTCTTCAGTACCATGACACATTTCCATATTCCTTGTGGTGACTATTTGGTGATTTTGTACAGCTTCACAAACTCATGTGGGGGTTAAAATGGTGAAGACTGTGGCCATTAATCTTGTGACCTTCTTATGATGGGCACTACTTTGTTAACGCGGAGTAATGTAATGTAATGTTCTACCGTATGATGTACTATGACCGTGGGTATTGTTCCACCCCACGGGACGCCGCACTCAGTCGCTCCCAACACAGCTTCGTGAACAGACTCACGTTCTTTGACTGGTTCTCCTGTCCTGCACAGCCAGTCCAGTTCTACAGTGTACTGTCTACAGTCACACTCCAGTGTCTAGACTGTAATTCTACATCACGCTTACTACAAGCTTCATCTAGCTGCTACCAACTATAAGTCTCGCTCTGGCCACCAGCTACTTCTCAAGCCTCCACAGCTACTCGCTACCAAGTCTACCAAGCTTCAATACACTTTGTATCTTACAATAAACACAGGGAAAGGCCCCGGTGTTTCTCTTCAACCACACCAGAACATATTGATGGTGCCAGCGGTACCAGGACATTCTTGACCTTTGCTGATGTCAATAAAATTGTCTAATGGTGCACAAATCTCAAGATAAAAATGTTTCCCAGTACTGAAGGGGTTATCGTGTGTGTTTGTGTGTGTGTGTGTTTACCAAGTTAAAATTTGTAGATTTTTTACTGTAATGTTTTTTATCTTTTATTCATTGTTTTATTATTCAGTTGAAAATATTTGTACACTTCCAGGCAATGTAATAATGTAAAGAATTGTTGAATAAAAGTCCAGGGAGACTCTTGCATTTAATTTTAGCTCCAGTATGCATCTGCCTCATCTCTGGAGGCTCTTTTTGCTATTTGTTGGCCAGTAATGCAGTATTTTGCCTATTTGTTGCTGTTTTTTGCCCAGTAGTGCAGTATTTTGGACTTTAATTTTTTTTAAGATACTGAGTCATTTTTTCACTTTAGTTTATTCTTTCTCCACTTATTTGTGTTGCTTATGACAATAAAAAAAAAGGTTTTCTTTCTGCCATGTATTGTTGAAAGTGAGTGGGAGGTTAATGGCGGCAATATTGGTGTGTCAGTGACCTAAGCCAGCTTGAGGCGACTACTCACAAACTACCCACAAATATTCCCAGGAAAGGAAATTTACCAAAACAAAGATTTCTTCACAATTTATTATTCAGTAGTGACAAAACAGTTCATAGTACAGTGACAACACAATGAGGCAGTGAAGACAGTTTATTACAATGGAGTAATGGCACCACAACACACCACATCTGTCCAAGTACATACACCACCCACAATGAGTGAGGGACGACTGACTGCCAAGTCGACCCACAACTCCCCCTCCACGGCCACCAGCACCACCAGTAGGTGATGGCCGCGCAGGATCAAGGTGCCGTGCAGAATGCTTGCTGGTGGTGGCGGGCGGGGACGGCGGCGGCAGGTGTTGAGGGGCAGAATGTGCGATGCGAAGCAGAATCTCTCGCTGGACGACGGCGGCGGCGGTTGAAGTGGTGGTGGTAGGCGTTTGCCGGGCCGCTGGGGTGCGCCGCGAGGCAGTCCCTCAGCGGCGGCGGTGGTGGTGTTGGGTGTCAGTGAAGGCCATGCGAAGCCTGAGTCCCTCCCTGATGGTGCAGGAGTCACGGGATCGCTGCACTCAGGCCTTGGATCACCATTTCCTGTAATAGACAAACATGTACCACGCCACACTGTCCTACAATACACACTTCACTGCCTCAATCAGCCTCTCACTGGCCCTCCTCGATCGTTATAACACTTACACTCAGTTACATTCTTCTTCCTTCTCTCAGGTTCTCCCGTCTTTACGTATATCTATAGCATCCCGGCCCTTTAATGTCATAACACAAGCATCCCTTCATTCTCACATCTCCCACGCCAGTCTGGGTAAGCCACACCACGTCACACTCCCTCAAACCCTCACCCCCACACCCGATCCTCGCACATCCACACAACCAATCTTGCCACATATTCATCTTCCTGGTTCGTGAAATCTTCCCTGCCGTCATCTACTGGTTCTCGTCACCAATCCGCCTCCTCACCACACCTGACTCGCTATCACCACTCAGCGGCGACGTTAAGAGTACGTAGTGTGTGTGGGCGCGATGCAAGACAGTCCTTCCCTGATGTTGGTCGGTAGCGAGGCAGAGGTGTTGATAGTGGGCGTTGTCAATGAAGGCGTAGTGCAAAGTAGAGTCTCTCCTTGATAGTAGAGGGGACGCATTTTCGCTTCGAGTCAGGTCTTTGGATCGTCAACACCTGTAATGGACAAAAAATATACATGAACAAAATAACATTATCTTGTTCACTATTATAATTATCTCATCTAACACGCCACATTGTCTTAAAACTCCTCCACTGCCTCAACTCACTCGTGAACCTCTTTGTCCATTCGCGCTTTTATTCCACATATCCACCATTCTCGTCCTTTCCACTCCACTTCCCGATCACAACATACTCACATGTCGTTGTCATGAACAGCGAAGTGTCTCGAACACTTTACAACAATGATACAACAATGAGTTGTTCATTCACATAACTACCACTTCAGAACAACTGTGACGGCTCTATCCCCAAACGTGACGTTTCAGCACTAAAACACTTGTTTGATGCTTTACATTGAATGATACACTGGTTCACAGCACATTTGATGGTACAATGGTTCACAGCACATTTGATAGTACACTGGTTCACAGCGCTACGAAACTGTGGCTGAAGCGTCACGCCACCCAACCACTCCCTCACACCTCACACAACGCAACACCCCACAACCCTAACAACCCCACACGCAGCTCATGATACCATCATACCGCGGCTCGTGACACCTTGGCTTGCATCTGCGCCACCGCTCAGTGAGGAGAAGCCGAGACACACTAAGGCAGACCTAAGCCACAACAAACACCCTGCAGCCTTGCTACCAATGCACACCCAAGCCCTGTCGTGGACACGCTACACCACGCTGTTGTGAGCATGTAGCGCCCTCAACAAACATGTCACGAGGCACTTTATTAATAGAACACTAACGCGTGCCATTGTTTCATTACGGAATGGCAACTTCCAATGCCGATTAACTTTTATCACATAGAAAACTGATGTTAAGAAAGACAACGTGCTAACTACTACACTACGCGGAGTGTGTGTGTGTGTGTGTAATTCACCACGGTCGTCTGCTGGTCAACCAGCCATTAGGGATGGCAGTTTTGGTCCGAGTAGTACTCGGTTTACTCGGTTTTTGGATTTGAGTGAGTACTACTCGGTTTATTCGGTTTTCATAATTCAATTACATGTTCAATTAATGCGTTGAAAATGTAATACAGGCCTTCAAACTAAAGAGTAAAGATGTTTTTCGGTATTTTGTTGGGGAAGAAGGCGGTGCATGCCGCACAACCACCCAGACATTAATGGAATAGTCCAATTCCTAAGAACAAGCCTAACAGTGCCAACAGTCCAACACACGGGCTTGGGTGAAGGAAAGAGAGACCTGTACGAGTACACGACGAGTAGGCTTACTCAGTCAGTTCACAGTTGGCAGTTAGTAGTGGTGGGCAAGTACCGCTAATTTCAGTACCGGTACGTACCGGTACAAAAGAAACCATTACTGATACTACCGGTACTGTACCGGTACACACACACACACACACACACACACACACACACACACACACGTGTGTATGTGTGTATTGGAAATTGCCAATTTAAATATCTAGCATTTATCATTTCTATCTACATAAAGCAAATCACACAGCTCTTTCATAAATATTTTTGTTAAAAAAAATTAAAATAAATATATAAATAAAAGACACACGGCCGTCTTCATAATATATTGTGGTTCCCTTTTAAAACTGATGGGAAATACCTAAATTATAGCAAACTAACATGAAAAAAATAATTCGTAATGGTATGAATTGAGTGGTATGCAGCAGCAGCAGCAGTAGTAGTAGAAGTAGAAATGCAATGGTAAAATGCCGGCCAACTGCAGTGTTACTGCACCGCCAGACGCCAGTCCGCCAGACCGCCACCGTCCCGGCCACCGATCCGCCGAGTGGTGCCGACACATTATTCATTCTTAGCGGTACGAAGCAGCAGAGTCCCGGCACAGACGCTAGACGGTACAAGCGTCAAGCGGTACCGGAAATGATGCCAGCACATTCAGTCGTACCAGTACAGAAGCGTCTCGCCGAGCTACCGCGGCTCGGCCGGCGGAATGAGGCAGCGGGATGCTGACAGTTGACGACACCTTCCTCACACAACTGAGACGCGTTCAAGCAGGATGAGGTAATTTGGGCGTCTGTAATATTCGTACGTAGTAGTAGTAGTAGTAGTAGTAGTAGTAGTAGTAGTAGTAGTAGTAGTAGTAGTAGTAGTAGCTACCGAGACCGCGCCGACGCGCCAGGGCAGCCAGTCGGTACCAGTGTGGAGCGGTACCGAGAGTGAGAATGACTCAATGTTACCGTCTTACCCATCACCGCTCGCCTTGAGCCACCTCCACGCTGTATACAATTTGCTCAGTACTGTTTCGGCTATTTACCGGTACAGTACCGTTAAGGCTGGTACTGGTACCGGAACTTGCCCACCAGTCCGAGAGCCGCGCTGCACTTGGCAGGACAAGGCGCTTGCCGTGAGGGACAGTGAGTGGTGGAGATGAAGATAGTGATATCTATAGTAGCGAAGAGAATATTGTGTGTGTAGCCTCTCAGTAATCAGAGGTTAACTATTTAAACATGGTTGAGGACACAAAGTGGACAGTGGAGTGTGGGTGCCTGCTAGTGACACGGACAGCCGCCGCCGAGCAGTCTTTGGCTAACGTAAGTAATATATTGGTGTAACTCATCATTTCACGGTGGTGCCATGTCATAACCTAACGTTGGTAACCTCCAGGACAACATATCAGTGAACTAACACCTGCACATACTTATAAAACCAAATAATTCAAATCTTGAAAACGTAAACAAACCGATCCCTGACCCGCCGCCTCTCTCTCAGCCATTATCTGCCTCATCTCTCACTCATTACAGGCCAGACAGGTCACAAAGTGGACCCATAGGCCTAATCTTTCATGTCAGTTGTTGAGATATACCCGCAATTACCTGATTTGTGTGCTATGGAGGCTCAGTGAGAAGAAGCGGGCCTACCCATGACGTCACGAGCCCCAGGCTGTGACGTCATCACCAGCTCCCGCCCAAAATGCCGGTCCCAGATGCTCGACTTCCACTATTATTTATATTTGTCTCAGTTCATTTATTTCGAGTCACAAGTGCCTTTTAAGGGTTTCTAATGATAGTTCGCAGTGTTTTACGTGTCTTCCATGCTTGAGTTGAGTGAAGTACGGTGATGTAGAGGGTGTTTATGACTTGAATGGGAGGGCCAAAATACGCTAAAATTTTTACCTCCGCTATCTGTGATTTTTTATTTGAGGTTGTAGCGAAGTGTTTGTGTTTTCAAAAGATGGTTTATCATGAGAAAAGTGTGCAAGGCTCCTGAGAAGTTAAAGATGTGGACTTTAAGAATGATATGTAGTCCTGTTAATATTGTAAACAACGTCATTTTTAAATATTATTTTTTCTAATAGGGCGAGTTGCCAGGTTTTGATATATCGAAATGATAGTCATAATTTTTGAAAAACGTTATCGATTCAGTTGAATGAAATTGGTGGGCTTTGAAATTGTGTTTAAGCAAGTCGAAGTTCTAATACTTTATTTAGTATATTTTTGAGCTATTTTTATTATTCCTTTTCTCGGCAATGTTTTTGTATTTTAGAAGTTAGTTTCGATTGATAACGAGTCAGAATTTTTATAACATTCGTGTCCAGCTGCCTTTTTGGGAATCCTCATTTTCAAAATGATTTGCGTAACGAATAAATGTGACGTCATCAAGGAGGCCGACCCCACCCCGGCTGGACCCAGGCCGATACCTGGCTCCAGGCCCGAGGGTGTGGGGTGTGTGTGTGTGTGTGTGTGTGTGTGTGTGTGTGTGTGTGTGTGTGTGTGTGTGTGTGCCTTATCTTTCGTTATGAGGAGCCCACCAGCTGGAACCACTGACACCCAGCTCCCAGCTGGAGGGTGTTGGAGGGGAAAGTGGCTGTGTGTGTGTGTGTGTGTGTGTGTCATTTTCTTTCATGGTACTTAGTGTGTGTGTGTGTGTGTGTGTGTGTGTGTGTGTGTGTGTGTGTGTGTGTGTAATTCACTATGGTTGCCCGGTAGTCACCCAGCCAGCCTTCCCCATTACGGAGCAAGCTCAGAGCTCATAGAGCGATCTTCGGATAGGACTGAGACTGTGTGTGTGTGTGTGTGTGTGTGTGTGTGTGCCTTTATCTTTCGTTATGGGGTACAGTACCGTTAAGGCTGGTACCGGTATTACTTGCCCACCACTAGCAGTTAGCCAGTTTCGCAGTTTCCGTTGGCAGCGTTAGCATCATATCAGCCAGTTGTCTCCCTGACACACAGTTAGTTAGTTAGTTAATTTATTGACAAAACAAAATTACATTACATGAACAAAGAACAAAGAACCAATATTTAAACTTACATTTTGTCCAAATGAAAAAAATATTTTCAATAATCTTGTAGGGGCGATTTCTCAGTTTATGTAAATAAGAGGTTACATATTTCATCTGCTTTAAGGCTCATGTATACAGATTAAGCACATATAGTCACATAATTCACCTATATAAATATTTTCACTGAGTAGGTCAGTGATACTTGTAAAGGGCAGCATAGGGAATTGTACACGGTATTGCGCAGAAAGTGGACAATGTATCATAACATGCTGTTCTGTCTGTACCTGTTGTCCATCACATAGACACACACGTTGGTCTGTTGGTGTGCGGCTATTACCTCTATCCTAAGACTATGGGACATGAGTCTTGGCGCGTTTTGATAGTCCACGTTAAGGCAGCCTTAAGCTGGCTTAAGGCTGACGTCATTTTGTGTTCTTTCATGTCCCCAAACTTAAGCCAGAGCGTAGCCTTAAGGCAGGGCCGGCCAAACTCAAGCCAGCTGCAGAGCAGGCTCGACTTTCCGCAGCCAGTTGTGACGTCACATGTAAATAAACAAATAAGACATGACGAATGAATGTTCCATTAGCTGCTGTTGATAGTTCTGCACCAAACTGAATGCTGTTTCAGTATCTTCTGGTATCTCTGGCAAGTCTGGAAACATGATGGACTGGACTGTTGATGCAGGGAGGAAAGATAGCAACTAGGATGATACCAGCTTTGAAGCGCCTGGAGTATAGAGATAGATTAAAGGCATTAAACATGTTTTCATTTGAGAGGAGATGTATAAGAGGATATTTAAAATGTTCTCAGATACAAACTACATAGATGTGAGATCTTTCTTTACCTTAGAGGAGGGAAGTAGGACTAGAAATCATGGCAGGAAGATTAGAAAGCAAGGCTGCAGGTTAGATATAAGAAAATATTTCTTTAGTCATAGTGGTAGACTTCTGGAATGCATTGCCAGAGACGGTTGTAAATAGCACTAGTTTGACAAGGTTTAAAAATATTAGATAAGCACTTAAATTTATTAGATTTATAATTATGTATAGCGCTGCATGATAGTTTTTATAAGAAATTTACTATAGTTAAACAAGACATGATCCCCATGTATGGGGACCACAAATTGTAGAGGATTTCGCTGCAGGACTTACTCCTGTTAATGGGCCAAATATTTAGAATTAGTATATAATGTATTGTGTACTTGTAAGTGTAACTTTAAGTACTGATGACGAGGTCGCTGTGCGACTGATACAGGATAACCTAGATGGGCCCTGGTGGCCCTTTGCTATCCTATTATTTATGTTATGTTATGTTATGTTATGGAGGAAAGATAAGTTACAAAGCTGCAGCATATCTTGCACTTCCTGTTCGTCTGCCATCTTTATTGTTGTCATCTGTCAGCTGGTGACTGGTCACGTGATCGAAGGTCTAGCAGGCCCGTTTTCCATTGTCCCAGGTTTTGCTTTAGCCTGCCTTAAGGCGAGGTCTAGCCGTAGGGGCATTAAAAAACGCAGCTTAAGTCTAGTGAATGCTTCACGTTTATAGTCAGGGATGAATTTCATTGTCCGATACACTTGATGCACTGTCATTGAGGGGTTCAGTTCTGTGATATATGTTGTTAACTTCGTCGCACCTGCCATTCTTTCCCGAACATATGTCGCAATATTATCTAATGGATTTTCACACACAGACAGGTTGTACTACGTCACAGCAGGCTGCGGCAAGGCGTGGGCAGCTGCCTTCACACCTTGTGATGCCTAATAAATAAAGACGGGTAGAGACGTTACCCTCAATAAAAAAAAACACACACACACACACACACACACACACGAGAGAGAGAGATGGAGGGTGAGGGTGACGGACATTCTCTCTCTCTCTCTCTCTCTCTCTCTCTCTCTCTCTCTCTCTCTCTCATCAATGGGGAGATTGGAAGGAAAGTGAAGGCGCGAAAAGGAGGCAACTCTATTGGTCGAAGTGAAATAAAACAGGGTCAAGTAATATGACATGACCTTTAGGAAAGGGAGAGAGAGAGAGAGAGAGAGAGAGAGAGAGAGAGAGAGAGAGAGAGAGAGAGAGAGAAAGGAATGAGAGGGAAGTGGATGGAGGAGGGGTAAGGAGTTAAAGGAAGAAGAGAGGAGGAGGTAGAGGCAGGGAGGGTGGAGACCCGTGACGCTGAGCCCCGCTATGATAAGCTTCTGGCATTCTATATCCATTATACTATTATTTTTCTCTATTTTAGTTATATCAAGAAAGAAATTATCTGCTAATGTCAACTATAAGTGCATGCACATAATTCACATTCTCATATTATAACATTGAAAGTCAAGTGAAACATGGTCTCATGATATATGGCCTACCTTGTACAGAAGTTAAAAACCTCAGTCTAACTACACCAAGAGATTAGTTTTCTTACACGATTCTCTCCCTTACGTTAAGTTAGGTTAGTGAAAAGTAATCATTTCGTACTCGGTTTACTCGGTTTCACAGTGTAATCAATACCGAAATACTCGGTTTGCAAAAAGTACTCGGTTCACCCATCACTACCTGCCAGTCTTCCCATTACGGAGCGAGCTCAGAGCTCATAGACCGATCTTCGAGTAGGACTGAGACCACAACACACTTCACACACCGGGAAAGCGAGGCCACAACCCCTCGAATTACATCGCGTACCTATTTACTGCTAGGTGAACAGGGGCACACATTAAGAGGCTTGCCCATTTGCCTCGCCGCTTTCCGGGACTCGAACCCGGCCCTCTCGATTGTGAGTCTAGCGTGCTAACCACTACACTACGCAGTTTGTGTGTGTGTGTGTGTGTGTGTGTGTGTGTGTGTGTGTGTGTGTGTGTGTGTGTGTGTGATAATAACAATAAACGGTTTATTATTATTAAAGGCAACCGGAAGCTGAAAAATACATTGAAAGAATACAACTCCAGCAATTAATCAATCAACGTGAACAAAAGAAATCAATGCAGAAATAAGTAAATGAATAGATAAAAAGAAAATAGCAAAGGAGAGGAGGAGGAGGAGGAGGAAGAGTAAGTGAAAGTTTCAAACCCGGAGAAAAAAAAAAAAAGTGTAAACGAACACTATTAGGCCTATCACAATGTTAGAAGTGTCCCTTATAATTCTGTCTCATCATGTCCTGAACTACTAGTGTGCGAAGGTTAAGACTCTCGGTACCATGAGATAAGGGAACAGGCAGGCAGAGGCAGTAAAGATAATGCAGATAGTTACCGAGGCCAGATAAGGTTGTGGAGAGGATGTGGGGAATCTCATATATTAAATACTTCAATGGTTTCTTTGCTATTATGCATTCATATGTCTTTAATAGAGGGATGTTACGATGTGTGGCTTTATTTAGGATGATGGTTAGTGGCTTCATAATGGCCGGGTGTGTGAGAGGGTACGGGGGCAGGAAGAGGTGGGATTTTAAAAAGCGTTCCAAATATTAGGATGACGCCGAGTGCAACATTACAGGCCTGCGACACTGACGCGCTCTTTGTATATAATTTATTCCTAGATGACGAGGCTTTATGCAATCTCATACACGCCCCTTCTTTATCATGTGACCAGATAGCAAGAGCATGACCTGGAAAAAACACATATATAACTAGTAGCTGAAATATGGATTTGTGACAAAAGAAGACACTAAACGAACAGATTTGTACCCAAAAGCCATTTAAGTTGAAGTTTCATAGGTGAATTCATGTCTAATAGATTACTTTGTGATATTCTAATTTGTAAAAAGCAAGGAATAGTGTGATGTAAGAGACACAGGTAGGAAAACACGTAACTTGTAGATATGGCAAGTAAATTAAAATGACTGAATTTGTACCTTTATAGATAAATTAACATCTAATAAATTTATACATGATATTTCAGGCCATGAAAAACGGAAAATAGTGTGAGAGAAAGGATCCAAGTAACAAAAACAAGGTAGTCAGAGTGTGTTAGTCCCCTGCACAATATGGCGGAGGAAGAGGCCGTCTCCCCAAGCCAGGAGTCCTATCTGGCCTCCCTGGCCTATGAAATCTTCACATCACCCCTCAACATATTCCTATTGGGAGTATGTGCGGTCCTCATCTACAAAATACTCCGGCCGTCGGATGGCAGTGGGGCAGGTGAGGAAAATACGGCACTTGTACTTTCTCCCTCCCAACTGATCATTCTTTTCCTTTTAATCTTCTCTGATAATACAGCCTGGGCACTTACATACTCCTACTGTCACTATTTCTCCCCATTATCTTCTATTGTCCCTGTTTTTCCCTTTCGGTTTGGTCAATGGCGAGTGTTTGGTGGGCCTCGTATTGTTTTGTGCCAGTCACCTCGATTTTGTAAACATTATATAATATTGCGGTGTTTTTCGCGAGTGTTTGCTTCTATGGTGTTCCCGGTGTTGTGTTGGGCTGTGTGTGTGTTTTGTGTGTTTCCTTTCATTCACTTGTTTTGTTGCTGCTATTATTCCTGCTTATCTCTTCGTCTTCCATCTTCTTTTCCTCATTATCATTAACATTGTTTTATTACCTCTACGCCGTTCCTTGTCACGCAGGGAGAGTTATCAACATTTTTGAGTGCAATAATATGTTTGAGTGCATTGTACAAAGTTTTGGATGTATTATACTAAGGTTTGAGTGCAATTTTTCTAAGGTTTGAGTGATATATATTATTTGAGTGCAATATACTAAAGTTTGAGTGCGTTATATTAAGATTTGGGTGCATTATACTAAGATTTGAGTGCAATATACTAAGGTTTGAGTACAGTATGTTAAGGTTTGAGTGCAACATACTAAGATTTGAGTGCAGTATACTAAGATTTGAGTGCATTATACTAAGATTTGAGTGCAATTTACTAAGATTTGAGTGCAATATACTTAGATTTGAGTGCAGTATATTAAAGTTTGAGTGTAATATACTAAGATTTGAGTGCAGTATACTAATGTTTGTTTCCACAGGATATTAATGCAATGTTTTTTTGTCTTTTTTTGGTTAACGAACACGTAAGATATAATTTTTTTGTTTGCTAGTCACATTTCACTGGTTTGTTGAGTTTGAAGTGTTTCAGAATGGCTGTGTTGCTGGTTGTCAAGTTTTTACAAGATTTATGATGCTGGATATATTTTTTGGTGCATTCATGTCCATACTAACTGTAAGGGAACTGGCAACTAAGTGGGTCTTTTTCTTTTTTTGTTTTATGTTTTCCTTGGCTGGTTTTCCCTTCTTACCTATATAAAAAAAAAAATAAAATGGTCATAACTCATTATATATCACTACCACTCATATATTGACCTAATGCCATACACACCCATGCAATCCATTATGTATCTCACTGTCACCTCATTTATCCACCTAGCACCCATACACACCCATGCAACCCCATTATATATCTTACTATCACCCCATTTGTTCAGATTTTTGGCAAACTCTATTTGATCTGTAAGGGGACTGGCAATCAAGTGGCCCTTTTTTTTATATATATAACTTCTTTTTTTTTCTCGGCTGATTTCCTTTCATGCATAAAAAAAAAAAATAAATAGAAATACACAGTCATTTGTCTCGCCATCACTGTATTAACTCCCTGCCCCCTTGCCACCCCCAGCCACCGGACCCCAGGAGCCGCCCATCCCCAAGATGAAGCGGCAGGACATGACCCTGGAGCAGCTGCGGCAGTATGACGGCAAGGGGGAGTACAGCCGGGTCTGTGTCGGTGTCAACGGCAAGATCTTTGATGTGACGCGCGGCAAGAAGTTCTATGGCCCGGGTATGTTGGTGGTGGTGGTGTGGTGTGATGTGGTGGTGGTGGTAGTTAGGTTAGGTTAGGTGATGTGGTGGTGGTGGAGGTTAGGATAGGTTAGGTTAGGTGATGTGGTGGTGGTGATTAGGTTAGGTGATATGGTGGTGGTGGTGGTGATAGTAGTAATGGGTTAGACTAGGTTAAGTGGCAGTAGTCAGGTTAAGTTAGATTAGCTTAGGTGGTGATGGTGGTGGTGGTTAGTTAGATGGTGGTGGTGGTGGTGGTTAGGTTAGATGGTTAGGTGGTGGTGGTTAGGTTAGGTTAGGTTAGTTAGATGGTGGTGGTGGTGGTGGTGGTTAGGTTAGGTGGTGCTGTAGATTTTTATGGTCCTAATAGATTAGATGGTGTTGGTGGTGGTATAGTTTTTTTTCATTTTGTGGTCCTGTTAGGTTAGGTTAGGTGGTGGTGGTGGTGTTATGGTGTAGTAGTGTATATTTTTTTCTTGTCTTTCTTTCTTTGCCATAATCCATTGCTTTGGTTTTAAAAAATCCATTTTTTTTTTCTCTGGGGACTGTCATCTCACTAAGTCCTTTTATCCTCTTATTGCTCCAGTTCCAATCTTACATAGAAACAGACAGGAAGAACATAGCTGTGTGTGTGTTGAGATCAGTGGTCATGTTGGTGCTGAGTCAATAGGGAGTTTTAGAAGATTAGATCAATTTATAGATGGGATGATGGATGGAATTAGGTAGCTTTGCTGAAACAGGAACTGCCACGTGTAGGCTTGACAGCTCAGCCTCTTGCAGATTCCCTCTTTTCTTATATTCTTTAGATAGTTGTGATATAAGAAGGCCAGTTTTAACTATTGAGATTGGGACAGTACACCTAAATCATGATGAAATAATGAAAATAAAGCTTCATTAAGGACAAGAGGAACTATTGACATGAACAAGCAGTGATGGTGATTTGTGTCTGTGTATGTGACAGGCGGGCCGTACGCAGCCTTCGCCGGTCGAGATGCCACCCGAGCGCTGGCCACCTTCAGCGTGGACGACGTGAAGGAGGAGCACGACGACCTCAGTGACCTCTCCTCCATGCAGATGGACTCAGTGCGCGAGTGGGAAATTCAGTTCACTGGTCAGTACTTGTCCTGCCCACTCACACTTCAACTGTTCCTCTCTCCATGCTGATTATTCTCTCTCTCTCTCTCTCTCTCTCTCTCTCTCTCTCTCTCTCTCTCTCTCTCTCTCTCTCTCTCTCTCTCTCTCTCTCTCTCTCTCTCTCTCTCCATGTACATTTTGTGATTGTCAGTGGTTGGTGTGCAGGTGGTGTGGTGAGATGTAGTGCTGCCTGAACACAGCCACACCACCACAGTGGCACCACACACACACACACACACACACACACACACACACACACACACACACACACACACACACACACACACACACACACACACACACACACCATGTAATGTAGTGGTTAGCACGCTCGACTCACAATCGAGAGGGTCCGGGTTCGAGTCCTGGAGGCGGCGAGGCAAATGGGCAAGCCTCTTAATGTGTGGGATGTGTTCACCTAGCAGTAAATAGGTACAGGATGTAACTCGAGGGGTTGTGGCCTCGCTTTCCCGGTGTGTGGAGTGTGTTGTGGTCTCAGTCCTGCCCGAAGATCGGTCTATGAGCTCTGAGCTCGCTCCGTAATGGGGAAGACTGGCTGGGTGACGACCGTAGTGGTGAATTACACACACACACACACACACACACACACACACACACACACACACACACACACACACACACACACACACACACACACACTGTGACTAACGGGCCATTGTGTTTCTCCAGAAAAGTATGAGTACATTGGCAAGTTGTTAAAGCCGGGGGAGGAAGCCACCGAGTACTCGGACGACGAGGACGCCGCCAAAGACAACAAAGCGAAAAAGGATGAGTAAGAAAAATATCTTTTCTGGTAAAAACAAAAAAAAAAAAAACAAAAAAAAAAGATTTTTATGAAAATATCAAGGTTCTCGCCAGACTCCCAAAGTTTGTTACAGTTTTGTGTTTTGTAACCTTTGAAATGGGCAATTAATTCTATGCAATCATCATTACCATGGCCAGAATGTGATTGGCACTCAAGCCTCCAGTAATTCATTCCTTGCATCAAGACAAACTTAACATCAGGATTGCACACAAAAAAACATTACAAAAAAACAAAACAAAAAACAAAGGGAAGTGTGATTCATAACCTTTTACCTTTTATAACTTTGATCTCACTTTTTTTGTAAGCAACAGAGAAAACTATTCAGATCAAATACTATTCAGAAAAAGTCACAGATAAAAAAAAGGACCAAAAAAAGAATAGATCGCAAACATGAGTCTTTCTTTTGATTTGATGTGTTTTACTGATGATGACCCCTGGTGTTATGGTGTTATGGTGTTACTTTAGGAGTGTCTGGCAGATCTCTTCCATATGACGTGTATTTGGGGGCTAAGAGGTTCAAGAAGGGAATATTAGGCATAGCTGTGTTTACTATAAGGCTGAAGGAGTTGTAGTTTAAGGTCAACTGGTGCCTGCCAAGATGAGAAGCAGCTTTGTGAGGTTGTCGGAGGGTTGGAGGGTTATCGGGAAGCATGACACTTTTAAGTAAGGATTGTGTAGTTGGTTTCCATCCATCCCCCTCTTCCATTACTGTAGAGAGGCACATTGGTGGTCATTATTAGCTCCACAGGTGTTGTCTTACATTTGGTTGTGTGGTGGAGTGTTGGTGTGGTGGTGGTGGTTAGGAGTCATGTAATCTGCTGTGCTAACCTGTGTTTTGCAAGTTTCCCAAGTGTTCAGTCCTCTGCTCTGAGAATTCACCAGTTGCCAGGTTTTGTAATGGTAGTGAGGATAGATGAGAGGACTTGAGGTGAAGGGAAAGCACTGAACATGATGGCAGTGTGTCAAGGTTACTGGTCTTCTAATGACAACTGTACATCACCTCAAAGTGACTACCGTGTAATATTTGTTTCTTTCTTTGTCTCTTTCTTTTTTTCTTATGAAGGGGAATGGATGTCAGTGTTGAGGTTAGGTTTTTTAATTTGATATATGATAAAAAGCTTTCGTGTGAAGCTCTTAATTTTTTGCTAGGTAAAATTAATGCTACTGTAGTTTCTTTGATGATAAAGAGTGACTGAGTTTGGTAATTGTTTGTAATAATATGCCAGCTGGTAATTTGAAGCCATGAACAATTAATTGTAGTTTGAACTATTTGTAATGATATAAGTTTGTAGGCTTAGTTGAGTAGTAGCATAAAGCTGTCTTTCACTTTCTTTCCTTTTATCATAGTACTTGGCTAAGTTTACAACAGTGGCTCGGTTTGCACGTATGCGTGCGTGTGTTGTGTGTGTGTGTGTGTGTGTGTGTGTCTGACTGTCTGTCTGTCTGTCTGTCTGAGAGAGGGAGATGGAGTGTGTGTCGGTCAGGTGTCAAAGTGTGCGCAAGACCAAGTTTGTAGGCAGGGCTATACCAGTGAAGAACTAACTGCCTTATTTATAAATGCCACGTAAGTGAGAACCAGGAATGAAAGTTTAGTGGATGGAAACACCAGGCAGAGAGAGAGAGAGAGAGAGAGAGGATTGTGTGTGAGTGGCTAGAGGGAACATGTGTAGATTGGAGTGTTGGCCGTGTGTGTTTGGAAGGACTTGTGTGGGTAGCTTGGCCTGAAATCATAACCTTAGCCTTAAGAAGCACTGCTGTGTCACGTCATTTTTTTTGTTGCCTCTGAAATGCTGATGCAGAGTTATTTTCATACCTACCCAATATAGCTGTACTTGGCCAAATATTTAGCTTTCTGAAGTATAGTATATTGTATATCCACTCAGCCTTGTGTGTGAGGTTTGTCTTTCAGTCTTCATGGAGATGATGCATACGTGGAGTGTCTTCAGAAGCGTGGGTACTGTATTGTACTGTGTTTTACTAGTACTGGCACTGGTACTGCTACTGGTACTGGTGTGGTGACTCATGGGGGGAAGGAAGAGGAGCGTGTTAAAGCGTCTATTGCATTGTTACCAAATCGAAAGTTTATGCCTCCTATGTGCATTGCATATCACATGTTGTCACAGATGAGCAAAGGCTGCGTGCACACTCAAATTAATTGCATGAGGCAGCTGCAGCAGCATCAGCAGCATCATATTCACTCTATTATATCGTATTATTGTATTACTGCTCATAGAGACACTCACATTCTGGGCAAAGGTGAAGTAAGTGAGCAGCTCTTATTGGAACACTTCAACCATTATGTATTTATTATTATTATTATTATTATTATTATTATTATTATTATTATTATTATTATTATTATTATTATATTATTACTGTTAATTGGATAAGGTGAATTATTTAGTGAAGTGAGTGTGGAATGTGTGCTGCTGAGAACAAGACCTTACAATGCTTGTGATGAATGCTGGGGAGGAGGAGGAGGAGGAGATCATAAAGGGTGTTGTGAGTCCCTTGCTGGGTTTGGTTCATCATTAATAGTTGAAAAAAAAAATAACATGGGACATACCTATACATATATAAATATATACATATATTTAACTCTTTCTAATTTTCTTCATGTATTAGTCTAATTTTTGCTTGATTTGATGGGGCATTGAGATATTTTGTTTGCAAGGTTGAGTTTCCATTATAAAGACTGATAATTAATTGGTGAATGCTTGATTACTTTAGTGTGTTGTACTGCACTGTAGTACGTAAGGACTGGGCTGGTGTAGCGCGTCATGCCAGTGTTGTTGGGTGTTGCTCCGGCCAGTCCATCGCCGCGGTGGTGTTGCCGTGTCACCGGCCGGGAGGTGTTTTGATTGAGATGTTTTGGAGTCACCTTCAGTCCTGTTTTGGTACTATCTTTGTTTTTGCCAGTACATAAATAAGTTTTCCATTGTTGGTGTCGGTGTCCAGTAATACAACAAGTGGAATCTTTTAGTGTGTGTGCTACATGTCGATCGGTTATCTGAGGTGTCCAGGTTTCAGATCATTTGGCATTCCTGACTCTTGTTCTCCCAGCCATGCATGAAGAAGTTAATTTAACTTTGTGATATTTAGAGAAGCAGAATTTGTATTTATATTTTTTACACAGTGTCAAGTGTAGTTTGATAATAAAATAAAATCAATCCACATGGAACTAAGTAGGAACCAATATTGTGTAAACAGGATCACTTTCTTACAAGATAAGGAGGTCAAGTGTGTACAGGTGAATGTTATGTCTATTCAAAAAGAGTCAGTAAACTTATTATTATACAAACTCCATTTCTTTCCCCACTTAATATTAATATTGTAAGGATTCTCATCTTCAGTGCTCATGTTTCCCCTCACACAGTTGGGCGGCACACAATGTTATATTCCTTCACTTTCATCCTTCTCTCATCTTTCATTCATCATCTAACACCTTCCCAACTCCTATCCTGTCATCTTCTTCCCTACTCTCACCATCCAAGTCATAATACCTTCCTAGCCACTCATCTTTCACCTGTACGCAATCTCCAGGTCCTCTTCAGCCCCTCAACCTCCACCTTCAACACATTCCTGAGTGCATGTCCTTTCCACCTCCCCTAGACATGCCATCCACCAGAAGGAAGGAGGCTCAGATCAACAGTATCAGAGCTGCAGGTTAAAGAGTCTGAGAGTGTCTAGGAATCCTGTGAGAGTTCTGGCTGACTCAAAGGCTAAGTGAGTGTTGTAGTTAGATATAAACCCTTAACCCCTTCAGTACCATGACATATTTTTATATTCATTCTGGTTACTATTTGGTGATTTTTTACAGCTTCAGGAACTTAAATGTGGGGGATCAGAATATTGGAGACAGTGGCCATTAATCTTTGGCCTCCATCAGTTTTCATATTAATTCTGCTTATTATTTAGTGATTTTATACAGCTTCAGAAACTTATTAAACTCCTGAACTCCATAGACCCTTGCTAATGTCAATAAGATCGTCTAATCACATCGAAAACTCAAGGTAAAAATGTGTCCCAGTACTGAAGTGGGTTAATCAGTTTTCTATTAAAGATATGTTGGTCTTTACATATTCAAGTGTGAGGTTCAAGGATAGCAGTGAGTGATGTAGCTTCCCTTGTAGAGAGAGATGTGGTGATGCAGGATTCCAGGTTTCCAGCATCACTCAGCTACCTGGGGATGAGAAGTGGATAACATTAAGGCACTGCAGTTTGATATAGGAGTTACTGCATACTAAGCTATTTTCTTCAGTTATCTTACACCACTAAGACAATACTTTGTTCTTATTTGGTCTTGGCTCTCAACATTCTCAAAGGTAACTAGTTTTGCCCTTTCCTTCATCGTTATTTATTTATGTATTTCATTTGTGTACTTATTCTATATCAAGCTTTCCTTCCTAATGATACCACGTGACTTGTGCACACACACACACACACACACCCTGGCATTTCAGTCACCCACTAACCTTGGAAGTAGGAGAAGTGTGGGTCGCCGTGTCCAGTGGGGTCATAAGGCGCCTGGTAGGACTCGTAGTAAGGCTGGTAGCGCAGAGTTCTGAAGACAGGCTTAGGGCGGGTTTTCTTGGCCTGGGACTTGCGTGGGTTGCGGCGCGTGGGTCTGACTTTGAAGTGGACCCCGCCCCTTGCTGCCTCGGGGTCAGCTGCGGCGAGGCACACCAGCAGCGCCAGTAGCACTAAGACCCACACCTGAAACGGTAGAACAGTCATCAAGACCCACACCTGCAAGGGTTGAAAGGGTTGTGTTGTCACCAAGACCCACACCTGAGAGGGTAACAGTGCTGACTAAGGCCCGTATTCTGAAACACTAAGCTCTCACCATCACTGCTTTCCCAAGGCTCCAGTTGAAGATACTCGTGTTTTTAAGAGTATTTTCATGGTTCTGGTGATAGATTGGCAAGATTTCTAGTTTATTAAAAGGAGACGCTGTCTTGAAAACCCGGCTAGCTGTCTCTGTGGCCTTGGAAAATTGTGATAGTGAAAGGGGAAGGCGTTTCTAAATACCGGCGTAAAAGTAACGGGAGTCATATAGTCAAGAAAGGTGCTCATGTCAACCAATCCTTGTCAATCCGAGATCCTTTAGCTCAGTGAGATTTTTGTGTTCATTCATTGTACTATTCCATGTGTGTGTGTGTGTGTGTGTGTGTGTGTGTTCCTTTGGTTATATATGATGCATTTATTGTTTTCTCCCTCCCATTCAACAGTAATACAATGAATCAGTATACACTATTCATATATTCCCACCGGTGTACACTGTCGGCGTCACCTTGTAGTCCCCTCCTCTCTGTCTCTCACCGTGTTCATAACTGTGACGGCTGGCGGGTGCTGTAGGCGGTGGCGGCGGCGGTAGTGGTGGTGGTGGTGTCGGTGGCGGTGTGACCCTCCCCAAGGTCACTGCCGTATAATTAAGCGTTAACCAGACGTCACACGCCGCAGAATATGTAAAGAATGTATTACCGTCACGTTTTCAGCTCGTATTACAAGTCACACAGTTGTATTTAGTTTATACATTGTCTGATTCAATTACACACGCACGTAACATTTAACACGCCGCAGATATTGTAATGAATGTATCTTCCTCGCGTAATCGATTCATGCTACAAGTCAGACATTGATATTTCACTGATATGCGCTTCATTTCCCTAATACGAGTACCTGCACGTATACTGTTGATTCAGCACGACTTCTTAGTATAAAAAGATCACCGCTTTGCTCAGAGGCTACACTTCCTATCTTTACTTTCAACAGGCTGTACTGGATGTTATTAACCCCTTCAGTATCATGACACGTTTCTATATTCATCCTGTTTATTATTTAGTGATTTTATACAGCTTCAGAAACTCATTTCCTCCATTTCCTTCTCTTAAAAAGTATCATAACTAATCTGTATCTTTGCCTAAAAAGCTTCGGCTTTACATGGGCTGACATTCATTCCTATATATTTATGTTGTTTAAAACTGTAAAAGTTTGGCATAATAAAGTGTTCAATAGTGAAGACTCTGGCATTAATCTTCTGATCTCCATAGACTCTTCCTAATGTAGATAAATGGTCTAATCACACCCAGAACTCATGCTAAAAATGCGTCCCAGTAATGGAGGGGGTTAAAACTCCACAAGTGTGTTTTGGCAATCCCAGTAATCGCTCAATAACAAACCCCACTCCATGAATAAGGAAAACACTAATACAAACTCCGACAAATCACCTGAATGGCCTTTAAGCACAGACCTTGCAAGAGGCAGGAGTCAGTGTTACAGCAAGCAGACACAACGAACGGTAGAGAACCACATCACGAAACGTCAATACACACTTGAGGAGCACACCAAGCTTCTGTTGTGCGCTGAGAGAAGCTCTAGAGGCACAGGAAATCAGGCTGCCTTGAGAGGAACTGACAGACACACTGAGAGGAACGAGATGCGGTAGAACACTGAGAGAAGGGAAGGAGTGAGGACTGGAGGAGGTAGAAGACACGTCCAGCAATACGCATCTAACTCACAAGGCCGAGGTGTACCGCAGGGCATCGCGTGTGTGTGAGTAGCCATGCATCGCTGTTTCCTTTTTTTGTATTATTTCGTTGAGTTTGTTGTAAAAGTGGATTAAAAGTGTATCATTTTAGGTGTGTGTGTGTGTGTGTGTGTGTGTGTGTGTGTGTGTGGTAGACAACTTTCGTTTTCTTTCGAGGTCATTCAGTGTGTGTGTGTGTGTGTGTGTGTGTGTGTGTGTAGCAGATGGCAGGATAGCAGTTGTGAAAGTGTGTGTGTGTGTGTGTGTGTGTGTGTGTGTGTGTGTGTGTGTGTGCATATGTGAGATGATGAATGAATACTACGAAGAGTGTGGTGTTGTGTTGGTGATGAGTGGTGTGGTGATGATATTGAGGCCGTATGACGCTAAAAGTGAAGGTGTGTGTGTGTGTGTGTGTGTGTGTGTGTGTGTGTGTGATGCAAAGAAGTAGGTTTAAAGCAGGTTGATGGTTTGGCCCACCCTTGTTAGGCCACACAAGAGCGACGCTTCTGACCCGCTCCTCACATCCGCCCTCACTACGATAATGAATTATTGAAAAACACACTCACTCCTTTCTATACAGTGAGGGAGCCTTGTGCTGGAGGAAGAGGGAGGAAGTCAGGCAGGGAGGAGAGTGATGCTGTGTTGTGTGAGAGAGGGAGAGAGAGAGAGAGGGGGAGAAGTGGGTGGGCGGGGGTAGATGGATGCAATAGGGATAGGAAAAGTACTGTACAATCTAAATATTTTTATGGTTTATTGTTTAAAGTCTTCTGTCTCATCTTGGTTCTACTTTCAACAGGCTCTTGTGGAAGTGGCAGGAAATTTGATCGTTTCTTGTGAGAGTTAAGCAAAGATTCCGCATCACCAGCTGGAAAAACGAGTGGAAATCTTATCATTTATCTCTGTGGCCTTTGAAAATTGTTGTTGATATGAAAGAAGAAAGGTTCAGAGAGAGAGAGAGAGAGAGAGAGAGAGAGAGAGAGAGAGAGAGAAAGAGATGAATCATTGAAGGGTGCCCGTCTAACAAAGAATACTATTTACATAAAGGGAGTGTTGCCAGATAAGAACAACACTTCCCATACACCACAGTAACATAATAGTAACAAATGTATGAGTGTTGCTATCGTGCGGTGATAAGATAAAGCATCAGTCACGCCACGGTGCTAATATCAGTACTGGGGGGTGGCAACTTGGAAGGTGTTAGCGTTATCAGTCTCGTATTCTTAAACACTTCTATGCTTCACCTCCGCTATTTCTAAAGGCTTTTGTTTCAATTGTCACTAGTTTTTCAAGGTGTTTTTACGCATCTAAAGGCAGATTGACAAGAATTCTACATTATTAACAGGAGAAACTCTTAAAAACCCCGCTAATCATCTCAATGGCCGGGAAAATAGTCGTAGTGAGAGATAATAGCATTTTATTTTTGCAGTTCTAGAGGCAGTTTGACAAGATTTCTATATTATTATCTGACGAAACACTCTTGAAAACCCCGCTAATCATCTCTGTGGCCCTTGAAAATAGTCGTGGTGAGAGCAAAGTGTTTCTGATTACAAACCTCACACCGAGAACGAAGGGGCAGAGTAGAAGCGTCTGAGAGGAAGAATAAGTGAAATTAAATGATAAAAGAACTAATCAGGAAGTGAATGAACGTGAGAGAGAGAAAGAGAGAGAGAGGAAGAGTTGTGTGTGTGTGTGTGTGTCGTCCATCCGCTGCCGCAAAAACAAAGACCAGTCATGTGTGTGTGTGTGTGTGTGTGTAGCGGATGTTTCCGAGGGCGTGACTTCTGCCGCCACCCGATAGATCCTGAGAGCGTGTCTGTCTGTCTGTCTGTTTGTCTGTCTGTGTGTCTGTTTGTGTGTGTGTCTGTGTGTCTGTGTGTCTGTTTGTTTCGGTGAGTGGAATGGTAGGTTGGCTGTTTGTTTGTCTGTTTGTTGATGGGTTTGATAGAATGATTTTGTTTTATTTACTTTTTTTTGGTTGAAGAGAGAGAGAGAGAGAGAGAGACGATTTGAAATGGTCTCAGAAACCACGAATCGAACATGGACTGAAAAGAAAATGGAAAAATAGGAAAACAAATATAAGACGAAAAAAAGAGAACCCTATGAAAACAAAGAGGATATTTTTAGCTCCTAATCATGTCCAAATGGCTGAGAACACGCTCCTCTGAAGGCTGTGGTTAGGAGAACATGTGACTTCTACAAACCTTTCACTGCCATGGCGTCACATCTATTTGTATTCAAGGCGTCTGTAAAAAAAGTCATATTAAGTTTAACTCCTTCTGTGCTATGACGCATTTTTCATATTCGTTCTATTAACTATTTAGCGATTCTATACAGCTTCAAAAACTTAACGTGGGAGTTGAGATACTGAAGACTGGCCATTAACCCCTTCAGTATACCGTGACGCGTTTCTATATTCATTCTGCTTACTATTTGATGATTTTATACAGCTACAGAAACTTATGTGGGGGATTAAAATTGTGAAGACTGTGGCCTTTAATCTTCTGACCTCCATAGAACCCTCCTAATGTCAACAAAATGGTCTAATCGTACACATATCTCAAGTAAAAATATATCCCAGTACTGAAGGGGTTAATCTTCTGACTTCAATAGATCTTTCCTAATGTCAATAAAATGGTCTAGTCGTACCCAAAACTCGTGATGAAAATGCGTCCCAGTACCGAAGGGGTTAAGTTGTTGTCGTGTTTTGTTTAAGTTAATCTGTTGTTCATGTTTTGTTCATTGTTTTGTCTATCCTAATTGATTATAAGAGGGTTTTGATGTGGTTTGGGTGATGATAGAGTTTAGAACGACGGAGAAAGAGGGGGGGGGGGTAGAATTTTGCGCACACACACACACACACACACACACACACACACACACACACACACACACAGATGTTCAGACTTTTAAAACACAAGAGACGTGTGTGTCATTTAATCCTCTCTTGAATACGACGCAGAATCATATGACCACCACCACCACCACCACTACCACCACCGGCATCACTACCACCACCACCACCGCCACTCCTTCCCACGTGAGGGTGCGTCACTTTCCACACTTAAGTTAAAATTGATAAGAATTGTGGTTAACTAAAGGTCATTTTTTTTTTTTTTTTTTGTGTGTGTGTGTGTGACACGTGTGTGTGTGTGTGTGTGTGTGTGTGTCACAGCCCCGTATTCTGAAACGCTTTGTTCTCTCACCATCACTACTTTACAAAGGCTCCAGTTGAAGATACACATGTTTTTAAGAGTATTTTCATGGTTCTGGTGATGGATTGGCAAGATTTTTAATGAAATAAAAGGAGAAACTGTCTTAAAAACCCAGCTAGTTGTCTCCGTGGCCTTGAAAATTATCATACTGAGAGAATAAAGTGATTTTGAGAATATTTTCATTGCTCTGATGATAGAGTGGCAAAATTTCTAGTGCATTAAAAGGAACAACTGTCTTGAAAACCATGTAGTTGTCTCCTTGGCCTTGGAAAATTGTCGTAGTGAGAGAGCAAGTGGTTTGTGAACACTGGCGGCGTGTGTTGAACAAAGACGATGAAGAAAACAGATACCGTCTCTCATCCTATCGTCATCCAACTTAACTTTATTTTTTTACGTGAGGGAAAATCCGGCAAAGGGCAAAAAAAAAGATAGATAAATAAATAAATAAATAAAAGCCCTACTGAGATGCCAGGCCCCTAAAATAGTTGAATAAAAGTATATTATAATCTGAAGGGTCTGATAGTAGATAGTGGTGATAGATAGTGTAATAGTGGTGATAGATAGTAGATAGTTGCAGTAGATAGTAGATAGTTGCAATAGATAGTAGGTAGTTGCAATAGATAATAGATAGTTATAATAGATAGTGTAATAGTTTCCTTTTCTGCCCCTCACCCCCCCTTAGAAAAGCCGGGCAATTTCTATGAGCGTGATCAGGCGCGCGTTGCATACATACATAATCTTTTGTTAACATTTACAAAGGAGCGGCGGAATGTCTTATCTCCACAGCTTTAAAGGAATGCCTTGTCCTGACCTGCATTCCCCCCCCCCCTCCTCCTCTCTGCTGTTTGCATATATATTTTCCCGTTTTTTTTTTCGCCTTGTTTTCATCTTTTTCCTATTTTTCCCGGCTACTTTCATTTATTTTTCCTCATTTTCTTTGTTTATTTTCTTATTTTTCCCGTTTTCATATTTTTCCCGTTTTCTTTTTTTTTTTTTCGCCTTGTTTTCATTTTTCCCCATTTTCTTTATTTTTCTTATTTTCCTCGGCTACTTTCATTTATTTTTCTTCATTTTCTTTGTTTATTTTTTCACCTTCTGTTTTCGTTTTTTTTCCCGTTTTCTTTATGTATTTTTTTTCGCCTTCTGATTTCATATATTTTTTCCCATTTTCTTTATTTTTTTTTGTTTTCCTCTTATTTCCATATTTTTCCCCATTTTCTTTGTTTTTTTTTTAATTTTCGCTTTGTTTTCATACATTTTCCCGTTTTCTTTATGCATTTTGTTTTCCCCGGGTGTTTTCATGTATTTTTTTCCATTTTCTATTTTTCTTTAATTTTTCCCCTTGTCATTTTCATATTTTGTTTTTCTATTTTTCTATGTATTTATTTGTATTTTTTCTTGACTTATTTTTTATTTATCTATTTTCTTTTATTGTGTGTTTTATTCCTTATTATATTTTGTGCTTCAGTCATATGTCATTCTTTTTTCCATTTTCCATCAGTCATTCCTTTCTCATCGTCCCTTTTTCATATTTGTAATGGATTTTTGTGTTTTTTCTTCGCTTTCCCTACAATTAAATACAGGATTTCCTATTCCTTCATCAATCATCACCATCACCACCACACACTAACGAATCCATTATTCATCACCACCAAACTCATCACCATCCTTCCATACATCCTTCACCACCACCACCACCACCGCCACCGCCACTATTCTACCTGTCCCATCGTTCCCCTCACCACCAACACCACCACCACCACCACCACCACCGCCAGCGCCCGTCCACCTGTTCCTTCGAGCGACAGGTGTCAGGTGAGGGAGGGAGTTGCCGTCCTTTCCTCTCCCTGTCCTCTCCCTCCGTCATTTTTGCCTTCCCCTGTGTGAGCCTTGAAGCGTCACCGTCACCTTCTCGCCGCGGGTCACAGTGCTGTGTTTTGGAGGCCCCACAGCCCGTCCCGGCGTTAGGTGGACGTATGGATGAGTGGAGTGTGGCTATGTGTGCGTGTGGCAACTCAGCGGTGCAGTGGTTTAGTCCGGGGGGGAAAAAATGGAGCTCTCGTTTCCTCGTCTCCTTCGCACTGGCTTACAAATAATGTGGGAGTGTTTGGTGTCATTCTCCCCCGTGGGTGTGGGTGAGTCCCGGCGTGGCGTGGCATGGTGTGGCGTGGCATGCCAGTCTCGTCGTCTCAGTGAGCAAGTTTCATGATGCGGTATTCAGCAGACATTCGGTGGACGTGCGCGGCGGTCCCGGCTCGTCTGCGCCTGCTGGGGGGGAAGAATTAAAGGCTCTGCTGAGGATCTGGAGGCTTCTACCACACGCCTAGGAGGGGCACGGGGCACGCCACGGCCTAGTGATGTCCCTTGGTTGGTTCCTGCCGGCGAGGTATGGGGCTAGCAGGCGCCAGGACGTGGTGGAGAGGAGCGCCAGGCCATGTGCAGAACTCGGGCCGGTGCAGCAGCTGAGCGGCGGCCGGCCTGCAGCGGGACGCACGGCAGTGACGGCACCAGTTCCCTCTGAGACGTGTGCAGCACAGGGTGTCGGCCCCCGCGTCGCTACTGTCCCCCGCCGCCTCTTCCTCCGTCGCTAGCTGATCCCACAGCCGCGGACGGTGAGTGCTAGCCGCCCCCACGCCCTGCCAGGGGCCGCGGCGCTGCGTGCGTGCCCTACGGGGAGAATCTTGTCGCCACGGCGCCAAATGTGGCACTTAAAGTGGAGCAGGAGAGTCGCGGCGGCAGTGAGCAGGGTGCCACTATGGCCGCCCCTCTCCCCTCTTTTCCCCCTCCCCTTCCCTTACCCCTCACCCCCCACCCCGCACTGTCTGTACCATGTGGGGTAAATGGCACTGTCTCCCCGCGATCCCCACGCCCCGCAAACTAATCTCCCCATTGACGCCGTGCAGTGCATTCTTCCAATACCATGCACGAGTCGCAACGTTCATTCTCGCGTGACATCATACCAACGTTACTGTGGTGGACCAACGTTTACCTCCGCACCTCACCTCACCTCAGCCAGGCCTCACCTACGACCTGACCTGACCTGTGCGGCGCCTTGCGAGGCAGCACGGCATTGTACAGTGTCTGTACGGTGCGGCACTTCACGGACACAGTAGGGCACAGTGCACCACTATTTGCCTAGCGAGTACGAAGTTCATTCCTGGAGTGTGTAGGACAATTCACAATGACAGTACGAAGGCTTCATTTATCTGTTCATCAAGATATCTGTCTAATTTTAAGAATGGACGACAGTTTATTTATTCTATTTAGTGCATGACAACTCACGATACGAACACGATTGTTTTGGTGGGCGAGAGGGAGTAAGGGAGTAAGGGAGTGAGGGAGTTGGTGGATGTAGTAGGACAATTTACGATGCTGGCATGAAGGCTGCCGCCTCTTTTTTCTTTCTATGAACAGCACTAGTATTGATAAATTACGTATCTGCGGCAACACCGCTGATGACAACACCGCTTCACAGCGACACACTGAGTATTACAAGAAACAATTACTGGAGATTGTATCCCTTACCAATTACACTTATCACACCAGCGAACAAATGGTGACTAGACGTGATGGCGACCTGCAAAACTACTCACAACATTACAGAGCGCAGTACATCACACACCGTCATTATAATGGTAACAATAACAATTAACTCACTAGCTTACTGAATGATGTGATATTATGCTACTTTTTACTCGTCGTGAAGAAGATTTGATGTGCTTTTATTATTATTATTGTTATTATTATTATTATTATTATTATTATTATTATTATTATTATTATTATTATTATTACTACTACTACTACTACTACTATTACTATTACTATTATTACTATTCACGTACCTACTGACTCTCTATTTCTGTCGGCCGTGTGTTATGAATCGCCCATAAAACATTCCGTGCCCTTCCAGTAATGAATATTATATCAAACAAAATGTCACCCGTGCATTAATTATTAAACTCTAA